>NC_090250.1:53656422-53688922 GCF_037325665.1 Littorina saxatilis | reverse complement strand
TCAGGTGGTAGAGCACTGGACTTGTGATCGAAAGGTCGCTGGTTCGAATCCGGGCCGGGACGGACACGGGTCAACTTTATGTGCAGACCCAGAGACGGTATCCATATCCCACCCCCGTGTCACCACAATGGCACATTAAAGATCTTGGTCATTCTACCATAAGTGCAGATGGCTGATACCACCTAAACACGCATACATCAAAAGCCGTGAGGGCGTAAAAACTCGAATCGTATAAACCAATTCATGTCCAATATAGGCAATTAAGACCTGACGGACAATAAGTCCCTTAAAATTTACTTACTTTTAGAACATCACGATTCAAATAAAATGCGCAATCGAGGTAGATGCTTTTCGAGTACGTATTTACGACATCCCCAAGGTATTTCATAACATATTGGCAAAGGAGTATTTTCCGTCACACAATCGTTTCCCTTTGTTTAAAGTCTCTCTTCGTTTATAAGACTAACACGTAAATCAACTTTTAGAACTGGTTTTTGATTCCACTATTTTCTGTTACTGCTGCTGCTGCTCATACTTTATCACACATTTATCTTTAGCACTGAATAAAACGAGCATTAGTGTCTCCGCTTACAACCTAGCACGCGTATCCAAGTAAACAGACAAGTACAAAGTCGTTGTACTCAAGCCGACTAGACGAGGCAATAATAAGAAATATGCAAATAGCCGAAGCCGACCGCATGATTCCAAGAGTACAGTCAGCAATTGTGATAAATTCTATATTACCCCCTTGTGTGTGTGTGTGTCTGAGTTTGCCGTCAGTCTGAACGGTTCGAAGACTGAAACGGAAAGCAAGACCTACGTGTTGAAAGTATTGTAGGGCCATCGTTACTTTGCGCTACATTTCTTGAAGATAGTAATTAGAACACAGTGGAGGCATGACGATAAGAAACGCAAATCATTTGCCTTCAGGCTACTGTTGCATAATGGCTGTATAGGGCCACCCCCAAAAAATGCCCCCACAAACATGTTAATAACTTCTACATCTCTTTACCAAATTACTTCATAGTTGGTGTTCATCAACTTCAGCTTGCACTTGATCACTCCCGGAAGTTGCGACTTTGTAGTTCAAATGGTCTGAATGTTGTGTTTTTCAACAACAAAATCCGAATTCGGGGTTTGAAATTAACCGATAGCCAAACTTACCTAATCTAACCCCTCCGGAAATTTATCTCTTGAATAATCTGAATGTCCGAGTAAATACCCCCCTCCCCCCCCCCCCCCCCCCCCCCGGGATTATCGGTGACATGCTGACAGCTAAGTTCAGGGCAATCCCAAGGCAAGAAAGCGTTCGTGTAATTGACGATTTCGGAGGAGTAATATGGAACACATTTTGGAGATACGGTAAACATTTGACCATGTTGTCTACCGGCAGGACACATTTTTGGGAGGTCACCCTGACAGCGGGTCGAATTTGGTGTGGCGTTAGACATTCAAGCGGTGAAAAGTAAATAAACAAACGAATTAAACTGTTTATTGGTTTTTTTTTAATATTCGGGTACATGTTAAAACGAACACATATCGAACACATATACAGGCGAATAAGCAGACAATCAAATTGAATCCGCCTCCCCCTCCCCCCTCCTCCTCATTGATCATAAACTTGCTTATTATATATTATATCCATAAATTGTTGAATAAAACACTGTTTAATCCACCCCCTCCTCATCCGAAGATCCACCCACCACAACACATCACAGTACAACGCTCTTCTCGCGTGCTGATATTCGTACACACACACACACAAACACACACACAAACACACACACACACACACACACACACACGCACGCACGCACGCACGCACACACACACACACACACACACACACACACACACACACATGCACACACACATGCAGATGTTACGCGCATTCTTACGATTACGACCATCTTAAGATGGCGCTGCGCCGGTACACGCCGTGTGTATTGGCGCAGCCGGCTTAAGACGGTTGCGCTATTACACGTCTGCGGAAAAACAGATGGCTGCGCCGATACACGTTCATAATCACAATCTATCAAACTTAAGTCGATACATATTGATAGTAGCCGACCAATGCTTTTAATGTAAAATGTGTGTATGTATAATTATCGATGTGGGTTTGAAATGAAGTTAGGTATTATGACTGTTTCTTTTACCTTGAATGACATAAGTAAAAAAATCAGGTATACTTTTTTAGTTTTATATAAGTTCGAACTGCCCTTTTAAATTGTTTGATACTACGAAAAGTCAGCTGGATGTCATTCTCACATGGCCTCCTCTTTTGTTTGGTGCCACCAAAGCATCAGTCAACCCTCTCAGTGGTATGTCTTTCAACACGAACTTGTTCCGTTTGAGGATCTCCCGGCAACTCTTCCTCTCACGTAAATCCTCTGGGGTTGTGGTTGGGAGGGAGCTGTTGTCCTTTATATACTTTACAATGTTGTTGTAACGGCCTTCAGTCATAACAAGAGACCTAGGATGGTCGGCCTGTTCTTTTGCGAGGGTCTCGCCGATTTCTCGCCAGACTGGATCCATGTTGGCTGGGAGAATGACGATGGTCAGAAAGCGACGGGCACACACAGTGACACTGCATGAACACCTGGGGTGGAGGTCACGACGCGATCGTAAGGCATTTACAAACGAACTTAGCGATACGTCTGTCGTTTAGTGCTCGAGATCTTAACTTCACCAAAAATGTGAGTCTTATCTTCGCACGTAAAATACGTGCGTCTCATGACCTCGGGCCCCGGTCACAGTGAGTTTCCAAAGAATGACGCTATCACGTGTGACAACAACTCAATGTGAAAGTGAGCAATGCTCACACATTAGGAAAATAATAGGTTTTATTGAACGCAGTTTGCTTTGTAGGTGAACGTGTATCGGCGCAGCCATCTGTTTTTCCGCAGACGTGTAATAAATAGCGCAACCGTCTTAAGCCGGCTGCGCCAATACACGCGGCGTGTACCGGCGCAGCGCCATCTTAAGATGGTCGTAATCGTAAGAATGCGCGTAACACCACACACACACGCACACACACACACACATACACACACACACACACAAACGCACACACGCACACACACACACACATACACACACACACACACATGCACACACACACATACACACACCACCACCACCACCACCGACCTCCTTCACCTCACAGCATGCAACCTCTTTCTTTGACGTGTTTTGTTCTGCTTGTATTCTCTCACCTCGATTTTATTGTTGCCCGCCCCAGGCCAGACAGTTGGTTCCACGGTTGACCAGGCACGTACAAACTCCTGGACGTAAGGGTCACTGTAGTTAATCAGCTGAAATCCCGTGATGTTCACTCCACCGTGACGAAAACGTTGCAAATCCAAAGTGGCCATATCCTGCAACGACACAGAGTGATATGAACTCGGCAAAAACCCACTATTTCACCCATTTTTGTACCCCAAATAAAACATTCATGACAGCCAAGTGGAGGGCCTTTAATGACTTTACAAATTTGAATGAATTTACACGGGCATGAATGTTCTAGCTGGGGTACGACAATGGCTTCAATATTTCTTTTGCCAAGTTTATGACAAAATACATGACAACGCACAATAAAACCCGGTATATAGGGAATTAAATAAAAAAGAAAATGTCAGAAATCCAAAGAGCGGTGTTGTTGAGAACACAATGGTGGACGTCGTCTTTGACTAGTACATACTGCTACCACGAGCACATGAGTACACGAGCAGTATATACAATTGGATACCTTTGGCTTGAACGATAAAATGGTGATACAAGCACTTGACTACACGAGCATTATATCTATATATATATATAAATATATATATGGCATTTATTAGCCAAGTTCTCTTAATTGTAATTCAGCGACAGAAGCAACTGGAAGAACGAGTGGTGTGTTTCACTATAAGCCAAATACATGAAACATAAATCACTTGATGAGAAAGCATAAATACAATTGAATTCCTTCGGCTTTAACGATCAAATGGTTACACAAGTCGAGTCATCCTGAACTCAGGTCAAAATGAGTTCGGCTCATTCTCTCCCTGACCGGACGCTACAGTCCTACGCGAATCTATCAAAACAAAAATACAGAGTTATCTCTCATATGTGACCCTCCACCACGGAATGAGTCGCATGTCACCTTTGCATGATTTTTTATATTTTTACATTTTCTTAAAGAGATTGTGATGCTCTATCCAGTGGTGAAAACCGTTTTGGAAAAGAGCGAAAACTTTTAGAGTTATAAGCCTGTGACTAAGGTGATCCACACTGATACCTTACATCCCCCGGACGTATATTTGGCCTAGCGCAGAACCCTGCGAGGTGACATCCGACTCAATCCGTGATGGAGGGTCACATATGATTTTCGCTAGCACTGATCTAAATTTGAGATCAGTGTTCGCGAGACGAAAATGATTGCAGATTGGCCGACTTCGACAGTGATCTCCGTTCTGTTCTTCACAGTTATGATAAAGACATCGTTCTAAGGTCAAAACAAGTCGAAATTTTGGGACTGCTGCCGGAAGGAGACAGTAATATATGGTTTCATCACTGTCAACTGGTTACAGAAAAAAATCGTCTGCTCCAGTGAGCGCGGAAACCAAACGGTTGATTATCACGTGACACTTTTGCCATATTTAGAGTTGTTTGCACAGTAAATACAGCCGCGAAAAATAGATCGCTTGAAACTGTCTTACATATCAATTCCTTTGTAATCTAAAAATTACAAAACACCATGAAAAGTCATTATCGACGATCTCGAATCTGCTTATATCAATATACATTACAAAAAGCTCTAAATATGTAAAAAAAAAATCGGTTTCCTTGTCAGACAAGGAAACTCAAGGCATCCTGTCAGGGAGAGAATGAGCCTAACTCATTTTGACCTGAGTTCAGGATGAAGTCGAGTATGTTCTTAAAAGCAAGCTAGTTAAGAAATTGTAAAACATCTCACCATGGTGGCCAGAAGGTAGTTATATCCCATACGGTTCATCCCGACTTCCGGTATCTGTTTAGCAATCAAAAATTGCATTACAATTGTTACAAATGATTAAAGATTAGAAAAGTAATCTGACATACGGAATGACAAATACAAAGCCAAAGAAGACTCTTCAGGGAGGGATGAAGGAGGGGGGGGGGGATGCCAATACATGTGCATGCGAGCGTGCCTTTGTGTGCTTGGATGCGCAATTGTGTGTTTTTGCGTACTTTACAAAGAATCCAACGGGCCTTGTTCAATGATGAAAGAAAACTTAGAAGACAAAAATATAATTTGTGTCGTTTTTACATGTAGTCAAGTTTTGACTAAATGTTTTAACGTAGAGGGGGGAATCGAGACGAGGGTCGTGGTGTATGTGTGTGTGTGCGTGTGTGTGTATGTGTAGAGCGATTGAGAGTAAACTACTGAACCGATATTCATGAAACTTGACATGAGAGATCCTGAGTATAGTATTTAACATAGAGGGGGAATCGAGACGAGGGTCGTGGTGTATGTGTTTCTGTGTGTGCGTGTGTGTGTGTGTAGAGCGATACAGAGAAAACTACTGGACCGATATTCATGAAACTTGACATGAGAGATCCTGAGTATAGTATTTAACATAGAGGGGGAATCGAGACGAGGGTCGTGGTGTATGTGTGTGTGTCTGTCTGTCTGTGCGTGTGTGTGTGTAGAGCGATTCAGAGTAAACTATTGGACCGATCTTTATGAAATTTTACATGATAGTTCCTGGATATGATATCCCCAGACGTTTTTTTCATTTTTTGAATAAATGTCTTTAATGACGTCATATCCGGCACTGTCACACCTTCATTTTTCAATCAAATTGATTGAAATTTTGGCAAAGCAATCTTCGACAAAGGCCGGACTTCGGTATTGCATTTCAGCATGGAGGCTTACAAATTAATTGATGACTTTGGTCATTAAAAATCTGAAAAATGTAATTAAAATTAATTGTTTATAAAACGATCCAAAATTCCTCTTATTTTATTCTTCATCATGTTCTGATTCCAAAAACATATAAAAAATGTTATATTAGGATTAAAAACAAGCTCTGAAAATTAAAAATATAAAAATTATGATTAAAATTAAATTTCTGAAATCGTTTTAAAAACAATTTCATCTTATTTCTGGTCGGTTCCTGATTCCAAAAACATATATATATGATATGTTTGGATTAAAAACACGCTCAGAAAGTTAAAACGAAGAGAGGTACAGTAAAGTGTGCTATGCAGCAGAGCGCAACCGCTACCGCGCTAAACAGGCTCGTCACTTTCACTGCCTTTTGCACTAGCGGCGGACTACGGTCATTGTGAACAAATGCAGTGCGTTCAGTTCATTCTGTGAGTTCCACAGCTTGACTTAATGTAGTAATTTCCCCTTACGCGACTTGTTTTTTTCTTCTGCTGAACTTGACCGAAGTTCGTAGCTTTTAAAGAAAATGAACCTTTTATGTATCTATCCGATCTTCTGCGGGTTACTTTGTTTTGTTTTCTCGTTTAGCCTGGCTTAAATGGAATGTATTCCTCAGACAAATAGGACAGACATTCTCGTGTATCTAAGTCTTTGTAGAAGAAGGTCGTTCTTCGACTCTTTCTGAAGGTTTTTTTTTCTTTTCTTTTTTTTTTCTTTTTTTTTTCTCCTCTTGGCTGTTCCAAAGATGTACACAAGAACGCGTTACTTCATAATCGTTTTCTTGGCAAATCGCCAGTAAAGAGATAAGGTTAGAAACAAAACATGCGCGCACAGACAAACAGCCAGTGGGCCGACAGATAGGCGGACAGACAGACAGACAGACACACACACACACACACACACACACACACACACACACACACACACAAACACACACACACACACACACCAATACTGAACCTAACCGGCCAGACATGTACACTCTTACCTGCGACAACACAACCCTGTAAGCGTTCTGCGTGGACAGGTCAATGATGAAGTTTTTCTCAGAGCGCGTGTTCTGTTTGTCCAGGCGCCGCAGCTCGTCGTGCACGTGGTTGACGTCGTCCAGCCAGGAGTAGGTGATGTCCACGCTGTAGCTCAGGTTGTTGAGCAGGGTGTGGATGTACTGTACCTGGTACAGGCCTGCAACAACCCAACACTTTATCGTCACCTCTTTGTGGTGCGTTTGTTTTTGTTTCTACTTTTTATTTTCTTGTGTATTCGTCGTCCTGAAGAAGCCTCCATGGGCGAACATTCGTCTGTGCTGTCTTTTCGTTGGTGAGTACCGATTTCTTTTGTTTTCAACTTTATATCACCCTTCTCTGCTTTTATGTGTATATGTTTCACTTTCTTTGTTTGTTTGTCTGTTTGTTTGCTTGTCTGTCTGTTTGTTTATCCCATTCTGAGGTTTGTTTGAACCGATTGATCTGAAGTGTATTGTGTAGCCGGAAGAGGGAATACGCTGAGGACACGTTTCAGTGGACACTGCATGTGTATGCTACCTGCAAAAAAGGATATCTCTTCTTGTGAGAGCTTGTCCTTAGGTAATGACTATACGATCTGATTACATTTGAACCATGTGAACTCACAGACCAGTTTGCACTCTGAACTTTGTCGGAAAGGGGAGGGGGGGGAGATCCTGACCACCTTCAGGTCACCATACTTTAGTTATGTCACAAACACAAACGTAAAATACACTTTGGCATTGGGGCTGGAATTGTTCTCAAAAAGAAAAATTTACCGGATCATAGTATAATTATGAACACTAGCTGCGTGTGTCGGTTCTGTGACCGGAACTGCTCTACATACCTTTTGAGTTTTGAGATTAGGGTACGCCTAAGATTCTCTACATGTCTGTTCTAGAGAAGAAGAAGAGGAATTAATGTTAGCTTTCTGTACGATCTTTAAAACAAGTCGCGTAAGGCGAAATTACTACATTTAGTCACAGAATGAAACTGAACGCACTGCATTTTTTCACAATGACCGTAGTCCGCCGCTCGTGCAAAAGGCAGTGAAATTAACGAGCCTGTTTAGTGCGGTAGTGGTTGCGCTGTGCTGCATAGCACGCTTTTCTGTACGCTTCGTTTTAACTTTCTGAGCGTGTTTTTAATCCAAACATATCATATCTATATGTTTTTGGAATCAGGAACCGACAAGGAATACGATGGAATTGTTTTTAAATTGATTTCGGACATTTTATTTTGATAATAATTTTTATATTTTTGATTTTCAGAGCTTGTTTTTAATCCGAATATAACATATTTATATGTTTTTCGAATCAGAAAATGATGAATAATAAGATAAACGTAAATTTGGATAATTATATATTAAAAAAATTTAATTACAATTTTCAGATTTTTAATGACCAAAGTCATTAATTAATGTTTAAGCCTCCAAGCTAAAATGCAATACCGAAGTCAGGCCTTCGTCTAAGATTGCTTGGCCAAAATTTCAATCAATTTGATTGAAAAGTGAGGGTGTGACAGTGCTGCCTCAACTTTTACAAAAAGCCGGATATGACGTCATCAAAGACATTTATCGAAAAAATGAGAACAAACTTCTGAAGATATCGTACCCAGGAACTCTCATGTAAAATGTCATAAAGATCGGTCCAGTAGTTTACTCTGTATCGCTCTACACACACACGCACACACAGACAGACAGACAGACAGACAGACAGACAGACAGACACACACGCACACACGCGCACACACACACACACACACACACACACACACACACACACACAGACACACATACACCACGACCCTCGTCTCGATTCCCCCTCTATGTTAAAACATTTAGTCAAAGCTTGACTAAATGTAAAACAAAAAGGAAAGGGAGGAATCGTTCCTTTTTCTCTTTTTTTCAAAACGATAAGTCGTAAGCTAAGATAAAAGAACCCATCTTACTCGGATTTGTTATAAAAACAAAATAGCATTAACGAAAAAAAAAAATTATTGATCAGCGATCAAAATAGCATTTACATTATGCAATTATTTCCGAATTAACAAGTTTTGTTGGGATCGTCGGAAGACCTGAGAATTGTGTGGCTTGCGTCACCAAAACCTAGCACGTGCGAATCAATACATTCCGCAGATGATTATTTTTTCCTTCTTCCGCAGTTGTCAGGGAAGATGGACGGGGCAACGCCTCTGGCATTTTTGCATCCTGTCAAATTGAACAGAAAGTAACTAGATTTGAATCGTAAGAAATTGTTATTTCATCGATGCGTGGGGAAAACCCGTGTATAATAAAACTGACGGCTTGAGCGGTTTAATTCGGCGTTAGCAAAAGAGACGGTTTATAGGGATTTTATTTTTGTCTGCCCCTGTTCCTTTGCTTTCTAAGGCTTGATTTGCAATGACCATCGGTGCAGTCGCATAGAGATGAGTTCGTGAAAAGAAAAAAAAAGAAAAATCCTCCCTACATAGCACGAAGGCCAACGAGGAGACAGTTAACAAGAACAAGATACTATTGAACAATGATATATCGTTCGGCGAAAAAAAAGCATTGTGCGATACTCCAGTTTATAATTAAAATGCCAATTGGTGCTGAAAACAAACACCACCAACAACTCAGAACCAATGCAATTTCTTGAAGAGAGTTTTCAAAAAAGTACAAAAATGGAAATGAAATCCAAAATAGAAAGAAATAAGTCGCGTTACTCGAAATCAATACATTAAAACGAACCCACATAATTTCATTCAATCATTGAAACGCTACCTGTACACATATTATGTATACATAAAAGATTAAAATCCATGTATGTACATTAGTCTGTTGGAGAATGAACACAGTTTTTCTCACATACTCGGCTGAGAAAATCCGCTCCAACAAAATGACACGTAGCGCTAGCGATACGCACCCTTGTCTGAACCCTTGATCGATTCCACTCGCATATCAAAGTTCTGCAAGTACATCACCCACCTCATGATACGATTATTTACAAACTTTGCAGAGTTCAGGTAGGAGAGGAATTTGTGATCAGTCTGAAGCACGAATTTCACCCCTTGGAGGTAGAGTTCAAATTTCTTGATTCCCCACACGATGGCTAAACACTCTTTCTCCATGGTCGAGTAGTTCTTCTCGGCTCCTGACAGCTTCTTGCTGGCATAGCTGACCGGAAACGGTTTACCTCCATGCTCTTGCATCAGCATGGCGCTGATCCCTTCGTCCGATGCGTCTGTACGCAAGATGAACTATTTGGCAGTATCAGGAAGGCGTAGCACCGGGTCTCGTGACATCAGGTCACGCACGGTCTGGTATGCCTTCGTCTGAGCTGGTTCCCAGAGTATTCGGTTGGGGCATCCTTTTCGGGTCATGTTCGAAAAAGGCGCCGTTATGGCGGCGAAGTTTGGAATGAACTCTCTGTAGTACCCAGCCAATCCAAGGAAGGATCGCACCTGCTTCGTGGTTTCAGGATGTGGCGCATTGAGGATCTTGGTGACGTTTTCCAACAAAAGCCCCTTTTGACCTTCCTTCAGTGAATGACCTATGAAGTCAACGTTGTCGGTCCCCAAAATGCACTTGCTGGGTCTCACGGTCAGATTAGCTTTTGTCAGACGGGAAAACAGTTCCCTCAAAGTCTCCAGATGCTCTGCAAAGATCTTCGTGTGGACTAGCAGATCATCCCAGTAGTACACAACATTCTTCATTCCTTTGAGCATTTTTCGCATTCCCCTCTTCAGGGTAGCACCACTGTTCACCATGCCAAAAGGCATCCGCAGGCACTCATACGTTCCGTCTGGAGTTGCAAAGGCGGTCTTTGGTATGTCCTCTTCGCGCACAGGAATTTGCCAATATCCCTTGCTGAGATCGATCTTTGAGAAGATCTTACTGCCGGTTAACTGTCGGAATAGATCAGTTGCCGTCGGCATTGGTTCAGGGTCAAACACGGTGATCTTATTGACTTTCCTGAAGTCAATGCATACCCTGTTTGTGTCGTCTTTCTTCTTGACAACAACAACGGGAGATGAGTAAGGGGATGATGATTCACGGATGACCCCCATCTTCAACATGTTGTTGATGTCCTTCTTCAAGGATTCCCGAGCCTGAAACGGGATAGGGTATGGTTTTGAGCGAACAGGAACGTCAGATGTGAGGTGGACTTCATGTTCGACCAAGGACGTAGAGCCTGGAACATCACAGAACCTATGGGTGAAGTCGCCCATAAAATCATGCAGCTCCTTCTGCTGATCTTCTGTCAGGTCAGGTCCTAGCTTGACGTCATCCACTCCCTCTTTCTTGTGGAGGTCTCCCAACTCCAGTAGTTCCTCACCGTCAAACTCGTCTAGTTCGGCTGGTTCTTCCACAATTGCTGCGACCTGTACTGCTTCCGGAGGTCTCTCCACATACAGTTTCAGGAGGTCAGCGTGGTAGATCTTGGAATTCTTGCCGACATTCACCTTGTAGTCGTTGATCCCTACCATGGCCTCAACCTCGTATGGGCCTTTCCACTGCATCAGTAGTTTGTTGTGATCAGTGGGAAGCAGTATCAGCACTTTGTTACCTGGTGTAAACTTCCTGTTTACGGCTTTGCGGTCGTAGTAGTGCTTTCCGCTATCCTGAGACTTGCTCAAGTTTTCTCTAGCAATCTCGAGAGTCTCCTCCAGTTTCTCTCGCAACTCAAAAACGTATTGGTAACTGTTCTTCACTTCAGGTGTGTCCACATCTTTCGTCCACAATTCCTTTAGTATTTGCATCGGGCCTCTCACGGTCCGCCCGTACATCAGCTCGAACGGGGAGAATCCAGTGGACTCTTGTGGCACCTCCCTGTATGCAAATAGCAAGGCATTGATGTAGCGATGCCACTGCCTTGGCTGCTCACTGCATAGTTTCTTAAGCGTGGACTTCAGCGTCGCATTGAATTTTTCGACCAGCCCATCCTATTGCACATCGGGTGGTAGGCTGTCGTAGTCAAGTGACGAATGCTCAGCAGCCTGTTGACCTCTTCCATGCATTCAGAGACAAACTGTTTCCCTGGGTCTGTGAGGATCTCTTCAGGAACCCCTATTCTGCTGAAAATGTTCACAAGTGCCTCGGCAACAGTCTCGGTGTCAATTTTCTTCAGAGGCACGGCTTCTGGGTACCTGGTTGCATAGTCTACCAGGGTCAGTACCCAACGAGGACCCTCTTCACTTGGCGGTTTGATCTCGCCGATGAGGTCAATGACCACCCTCTTGAAAGGTCGGTCGATCAAAGGCATCTTCTGCAACGGCACTTTCGGGACCCTTCCTCGAGGTATGGTTTTCTGGCAAATATTGCACGATCGGCAGAATCGAGTCACATCTGCATGCAGTCCTGGCCAGTAAAACGCAGCCTGGGTTCTGTCCGATGTCTGCTTGACACCCAGGTGACCTCCCATAATAGAATCGTGGGCCACCTCCATCACCTGGCGCCTAAGTGGTTGAGGCACCATAACTTGACGTAATGGCTTCCCACCGTTGACTCTCGCGTGCTGGAACACTCTGTACATGATCTTGGCCTTCACCTCAAAGTGCACAGTGCCTTTGCCCTTAGTCATCTCCTTGACAGGACGGCTCCTGTACTTTGTTAAGGTCGAATCAGCTTCCTGTAGCTGAATCAGCCGATCCCTGTCCACGACAGCAGTTGCAGAACTGTTGGTGACCCTAAGCGGCGTAGTCGTTCTGTTCTTCTTCGCCTGGGCTCTGGTCGTCACAGCGCTTACAACCTGCGGCTGGTCGCGGCGATGCACAGTGGCTCTGTCATCTCGTAACAGTTCGCTGATATCTTTCTAGTGAACGACGAAGAATAAGAAGAAGCTGATATTTTCATTCGCGATTGGCAGTGGGTCTTCCTCCTCTGCAGCAGGCTGAGCTGAGCCCATTCTCCATTCGAAATCAGGGTCATCAGGACGTCTCGCACCCCCAATGTTCCCAATTAATAGATCGTACAAGGGCTTCTTTAGGCAGACGGCCTCAACTTCTCCGGTGAAGTATGGAGTATCGATCTGGATCTTTGCCACTGGTGTCTTCACGCATTTGCTGTCAGCCATGAGCGTCCACTTGAAGTCACCAGTGAACTTCTCTGTTGGCACCAGATCCTCTTTGACGATGACCCCATTGCAGCCCGAATCTCTGAGAACAGTCACTTCCTGCTTCTCAACAAATCCCTTCGACACGGGCATGTTCGACACTGACACAGCTGCGCTGGCGACGACAGAGATTGACTTGCCATTGGCGAGTAGAAGCTGGCCATCAGATATACATTCTTCCACGTCCGATGGTGTAGCCACTTGCTCGGCAGCCCTTGGAAGTATCACGCTGCTCGCACATACTTCTTGGTTCGAGCCACTCGTTTGCCTCTTGTCGTAATATCTCCGTCGATGTTCTTGCGCTTTGTCATTGTCATGTCCGTTATTTTTCTTTTGGGGACAGTTGGCGACTCGGTGGCCCTTGGCCTTGCAATGGAAGCACATTATGTTCTGCCCTTCATTGGATGAAGGTGCGGACTCCGTTTGTCCCTTGACAGGTTCGTTTCCCTGGTTTCCGCTCTTCTGGAAAGGTTTTGTTGACTTTGACGTCCCCAGGGTCCTTCCATGAGCAATGAGATAACGCTCAGCAGCATCAGTAATGAGTTTGGTCATTACAAATCGGATTTTTTTGTTGTTGTTTTGTTTAAACGATCAAAAATCAATTTGATCTTGTTCTTCATTATTTGCTGAACCCAAAAACCTTAAATATGTTATATTCGGATTAAAAACAAGCTCTGACAAAAACCAATATGAAAAGAATGATTAAAATTAACCATTTCATCTTATTCCTTGTCGGTTCCTGATTCCAAAAACATTTAGATATGATATGTTTGGATTAAAAACAAGCTCAGAAAGTTAAAAAGAACATAGATACAGAAAAGTGTTGTATCCTGCTCAGCGCAACCACTCCCGCACTACTTTGGATTGTCAATTTCACTACCTTTCCCACGAGCGGTGGACTGACGATGCTACGAGTATATGATAAGTATATGCGATGGAAAAAATGCAGTTCGTTCAATTTCATTGTGTGAGTTCGATGTCGACAGCTTGAATAAATGTTGTATTTTTGCCTTTCGCGACTTGTTATTTGTTTTTATTTCCAATTCAGTGCCCCATATGGCTTTTTGACCAATCAGGACGGATTTTAGGTGACCCTCTAAATGTTATAACGTTCAGGCAGGGACCCTTTTTGTTTATCACGCTAAAAATTAACAAGACAAAGTAAAAATGTAATTCAACAATATCAGCGTGATTTATTCTAACGAATGACACTTCAAATGCTGTCAGATAATACTAGTACTCTCTTTATCTAAAAAATACCGAAAAGCGAGTTTTGTCGGTGGGTGCGTTACGGAACAGCAAGGCACCGCCCATCGTCTGAGTGTGCAATGCCGACCGCTCACTTGAAATCTAAATTATCAAAGTTCGCAAAAATCAAGTGAAATTGCTCACTCGCTTTACATCAAATGTATCTTTACGTCATTTCCCATCCGTCTGGAGTCGGTTCTAAATCTGTCGCTCTCTGTTCAACGAGAAAAAGCGAAGAAACCGAAACGCATGTTCAACATGGTTTATCTTTTGAGATTGTTTTGTGTCAAAGTCATTTGACCTGTGAATATTCATCACGTCAGGTGTGTTACTCTGATTGGCTGACCCAGGTCACGAGAATTCTTTGACTGACAGGCATAATCAGGTAGAAACCCTCAAGTTCCCATTGCGGCTGTTCTGTCTAATTCGCGGGATCGCTTCGAAATTTCTTTTGGTCGAATTAATTGGTAATAAAACCGTTATTTCTAATATGCTGACTGTTAGCAAATGATAACAGACATATCTCACAAACTATATCAGCATTCGCCTGGGTGGCCGAGTGGTAACGCACTTGCGCTCGGAAGCGAGAGGTTGCGAGTTCGACCCTGGGTCAGGGCGTTAGCAATTTTCTCCCCCCTTTCCTAACCTTGGTGGTGGGTTCAAGTGCTAGTCTTTCGGATGAGACGAAAAATCGAGGTCCCTTCGTGTACACTACATTGGGGTGTGCACGTTAAAGATCCCACGATTGACAAAGGGTCTTTCCTGGCAAAATTGTATAGGCATAGATAAAAATGTCCACCAAAATACCCGTGTGACTTGGAATAATAGGCCGTGAAAAGTAGGATATGCGCCGAAATGGCTGCGATCTGCTGGCCGATGTGAATGCTTGATGTACTGTGTAAAAAAAAAATTCCATCTCACACGGCATAAATAAATCCCTGCGCCTTGAATATGTGCGCGATATAAATTGCATAAAAAATAAAAAAAATAAAAATCCCTGCGCTTAGTTAACTGGACCAACGGAATACGCGCGATATAAGCCTCATATTGATTGATTGATGTCTTGTTATCATTTGCTAACAGTCAGCATATTAGAAATAACTCATAAAATCGTCAGGGAATGTCGTCCTTCTATTGAAACATACAAACAATGAACACTGTGGTTGTTTGCTTTGCAGAGTGGAATGTTTTGACTGAATTCATCTTTTACCGGACGCAAAAGTGTCTTTCTTCAACATCAATTCATCGAACAAGTCCCATTCTGCAAAGAAAGCATTCTGGTATGTGTTCAAGTGTCGGCATAGTTTTACCCCATGTACATGGATATCGACATATCTGAATACCACGCCTAAACTGTTTTCACGAGAAAACGTCTGCCAAATGTTTGCCAAAAGAAAAAAATATGTTTGTTGCATTCAGATAGTAACGTTTTATTGAATTGAATTGAGAAGAACTGTGCCTTTAAAGAGAAATTAGCGCGCAAAACCATTCTTTGCAAGTAATTGCCTTATCCTGGAGACAAATAATGCTGTTGACAGTGACAGAGCGTCAGCGATATATTCACCATTTTTCTGATCTAGTGCACGCAGTGGAGCCCGTGTCGTATGTACGAGCCTCACACGAATGTCATTAATTACACAACATGCAATGTTTCTCTTTCTCCACAGCCTCATCTGGTGCTGGCAGTATAATGGAGAGTGTTGTCTTAGAGAACGAGATCCGTCTATTCCAGGAAGTGTTGACGCTAACAAGTTTTTCTAGTTCCTATTCTGAGTATTTGTGCGTTTGGTTTCCATGTCTTGCTAATTATCAAGAGTGTGTGTGTGTGTGTGTGTGTGTGTGTGTGTGAGCGTGTTTGTGTGTGTATGTGAGTGTGTGCATGTGTATGTGTGTGTGTGTGTGTGAGAGAGAGCGAGCAAACACCTACAAGCATACTGAAATAAACTAGAAAGAAAGCCATATTGCAAAACGATATCGATCAAATATAAAAGGGTTAAAAACATTAAGAACCGGTCAAGAAAATCAGTTTTACTCGTGGAAAAGTGCATTATTTCATCAATGTATCATCACTTTAAAACACAAACTAGTGAGCATTTTTATCGCCAGGTTAAAAGCCATCCCCTTTTCCCACAAAAGCAGAATCTTTAGTATTATGCAAAAACACTGTCTGCTGAAAATATCTCCAGAGCAACACTCACAGTCCATGGTGTGTTTTCAAAGAAAAAGGTATGTTTCAATAAAATGATTGGACTCTTGAGTTGTATCATTGTTTGAAAATGACATACATTTTTAGACCGGTCTTGACAATGTTAATAGAGTCCTGATTTGGCCTATATGGTCCGCTGGACCCAAAAAGCAACAACTAACTTGACAATTGTAATGAATTTGTACAAGCCAACCCCCACGTTAAGACCAACAAATCTGACAAAACCGGGTCCTAAAAAGGAGGGTGTCTTTAAATGGAGCAAGAACTACAGGAGCTATGAACAGACAATAAGACAAGAGGCGAAGCCTTCAAGGCTCACGTAAGAAATCGACAAACAGTAACACAAACTCAATCACTCCGTCACACACACACACACACACACACACACACACACACACACACACACACACACACACACACACACACACACACACAGAAAGAGCATAGGTGAAACTGTGCAAGAAAGCGAGACACTAGATCTAGATCTGTCTGTCTGCATGTAGCCTACTTACAGGGACACGACTGCCAACTAGTCTCGGCCCGCTCAAAAAAACAATGACCGAGACTTTCAGTAATTCCTTCGCGTGACGTCAAACCCTCTTACGTCATAATGGAACGTCAATGTAATGTGACGTCTTCAAATGTTAGAGTTTCTACCACATACATACATACGCACGCACAGACAGACAAAAGTTAGCATCGCATAGGCTACACTTACGTGAGCCAAAAACGCGAGGTCTTGAAAGAGGAAGAGTCTTAAATCGGGGGGTCTTTACATGGGGAAGAGTCTTAAATCGGGGGGTCTTTACATGGAGAAGAGTCTTAAATCGGGGGGTCTTTACATGGGGAAGAGTCTTAAATCGGGGGGTCTTTACATGGGGAAGAGTCTTAAATCGGGGGGTCTTTACATGGGGAAGAGTCTTAAATCGGGGGGTCTTTACATGGGGAAAAGTCTTAAATCGGGGGGTCTTTACATGGGGAAGAGTCTTAAATCGGGGGGTCTTTACATGGAGAAGAGTCTTAAATCGGGGGGTCTTTACATGGAGAAGAGTCTTAAATCGGGGGGTCTTTACATGGAGAAGAGTCTTAAATCGGGGGGTCTTTACATGGAGAAGAGTCTTAAATCGGGGGGTCTTTACATGGAGAAGAGTCTTATATCGGGGGGTCTTTACATGGGGAAGAGTCTTAAATCGGGGGGTCTTTACATGGAGAAGAGTCTTAAATCGGGGGGTCTTTACATGGAGAAGAGTCTTAAATCGGGGGGTCTTTACATGGGGAAGAGTCTTAAATCGGGGGGTCTTTACATGGAGAAGAGTCTTAAATCGGGGGGTCTTTACATGGGGAAGAGTCTTAAATCGGGGGATCTTTACATGGGGAAGAGTCTTAAATCGGGGGATCTTTACATGGAGAAGAGTCTTAAATCGGGGGGTCTTTACATGGGGAAGAGTCTTAAATCGGGGGGTCTTTACATGGGGAAGAGTCTTAAATCGGGGGATCTTTACATGGGGAAGAGTCTTAAATCGGGGGGTCTTTGGAAGAGTCTTAAATCGGGGGGTCTTTACATGGGGATTGCACTGTATTCGAGAGAGATCAAACAAACTCAATTACCCAAAAATCTCTACCTGCCTTCATAGCTGTCGTAGATGTAGTCGAGCCTTGACCACCCGTAGTGCCTGATGAGGTCAGCGATGGCGTCGGCCACGTGCGGTAAGATGGACACCGTGTAGGGGTGGTCCGGCTTGGACGCTGACCCCGCGTGGCTCATCGCGATGAAGGGCATGTTGAACTCCCTGCTAAAGGCCTGGGCGATCTGGTGCGACGCCATGGACGTCCTGCCGTAAAACGCGAAGATCCCGCCCGCCATTTGCTGGCACACTGAAACACGTCACGTGGTAAGACATTGAGTGGTAATGCGCTCGGGATACTTTAGAAAAAACAAACAATTATGTTACATGCAAGTCTGGAAGAAAAAGATACAATTATGTTACATGCAAGTCTGGAAGAAAAAGATACAATTATGTTACATGCAAGTCTGGAAGAAAAAGATACAATTATGTTACATGCAAGTCTGGAAGAAAAAAATACAATTATGTTACATGCAAGTCTGGAAGAAAAAGATACAATTATGTTACATGCAAGTCTGGAAGAAAAAGATACAATTATGTTACATGCAAGTCTGGAAGAAAAAGATACAATTATGTTACATGCAAGTCTGGAAGAAAAAAATACAATTATGTTACATGCAAGTCTGGAAGAAAAAGATACAATTATGTTACATGCAAGTCTGGAAGAAAAAGATACAATTATGTTACATGCAAGTCTGGAAGAAAAAGATACAATTATGTTACATGCAAGTCTGGAAGAAAAAAATACAATTATGTTACATGCAAGTCTGGAAGAAAAAAATACAATTATGTTACATGCAAGTCTGGAAGAAAAAAATACAATTATGTTACATGCAAGTCTGGAAGAAAAAGATACAATTATGTTACATGCAAGTCTGGAAGAAAAAGATACAATTATGTTACATGCAAGTCTGGAAGAAAAAAATACAATTATGTTACATGCAAGTCTGGAAGAAAAAAATACAATTATGTTACATGCAAGTCTGGAAGAAAAAGATACAATTATGTTACATGCAAGTCTGGAAGAAAAAGATACAATTATGTTACATGCAAGTCTGGAAGAAAAAAATACAATTATGTTACATGCAAGTCTGGAAGAAAAAGATACAATTATGTTACATGCAAGTCTGGAAGAAAAAGATACAATTATGTTACATGCAAGTCTGGAAGAAAAAGATACAATTATGTTACATGCAAGTCTGGAAGAAAAAGATACAATTATGTTACATGCAAGTCTGGAAGAAAAAGATACAATTATGTTACATGCAAGTCTGGAAGAAAAAGATACAATTATGTTACATGCAAGTCTGGAAGAAAAAAATACAATTATGTTACATGCAAGTCTGGAAGAAAAAAATACAATTATGTTACATGCAAGTCTGGAAGAAAAAGATACAATTATGTTACATGCAAGTCTGGAAGAAAAAGATACAATTATGTTACATGCAAGTCTGGAAGAAAAAGATACAATTATGTTACATGCAAGTCTGGAAGAAAAAGAGAAAAAAAAGATACAGTTCTCCCCGTGAAAAGTTTCAGACATTTCTCACCTCTTGGAATGTGTTCCATGGGAGGGATGTCAATGGCCGAGTGCCGTGAAAAGTTTCAGCCATTTCTCACCTCTTGGAATGTGTTCCATGGGAGGGATGTCAATGGCCGAGTGCCGTGAAAAGTTTCAGACATTTCTCACCTCTGGGAATGTGTTCCATGGGAGGGATGTCAATGGCCGAGTGCCGTGAAAGGTTTCAGACATTTCTCACCTCTGGGAATGTGTTCCATGGGAGGGATGTCAATGGCCGAGTGCCGTGAAATGTTTCAGACATTTCTCACCTCTGGGAATGTGTTCCATGGGAGGGATGTCAATGGCCGAGTGCCGTGAAAGGTTTCAGACATTTCTCACCTCTGGGAATGTGTTCCATGGGAGGGATGTCAATGGCCAAGTGCCGTGAAAGGTTTCAGACATTTCTCACCTCTTGGAATGTGTTCCATGGGAGGGATGTCAATGGCCGAGTGCCGTGAAAGGTTTCAGACACATTTCTCACCTCTTGGAATGTGTTCCATGGGAGGGATGTCAATGGCCGAGTGCACGAGAAAGTTACGAACCGGGTGGGAGTCAGCCACGGTGTTCGATTGGTTGAAATTGAGATTCGGTGTGATTTCAACGAATCATACCCCTCGTTTTGTTATCACCCGTTTGGGTTTCACCCACTTTTGCTTCGGGCACCTCAGCCCTTGTGTCAAGAAAACGCCAGGCAGATCGGACATGATGAGCCACCTTGTTGGCACATGCAGGAACACTTCCTTAATCAATCAATCAATCAATCAATATGAAGCTTATATAGCGCGTATTCCGTGGGTACAGTTCTAAGCGCTTGTCGAAGAGTTGTCAACACAGGACTAACAAAGAAACTAACATCTTCAGACGGACACGAACCCTATCATACACTAGCAAACCCTGGTAAACATACAACAAACAACTGTTTAACAACAATGTACACATCAATAGCTAGGTCCAAACAAAATAATATTAAGCACAAAGAAAATCCCTCTCACAGAGCACAGCACAGTGATTTCAGCCACGCTGAATAAAGAATACGACATAAGACATAAGCTGTAATGTTCAGCTGTCTTCCTGTTGTGTTCGACCTTTGAACACACTTTCTGTAACCATTTTTCAGCACATAGTTCTACTAGCAAAAGTAGCACACAAAGGTACCGGCACGGTTGGCCTAGTGGTAAGGCGTCCGCCCCGTGATCGGGAGGTCGTGGGTTCGAACCCCGGCCGGGTCATACCTAAGACTTTAGAATTGGCAATCTAGTGGCTGCTCCGCCTGGCGTCTGGCATTATGGGGTTAGTGCTAGGACTGGTTGGTCCGGTGTCAGAATAATGTGACTGGGTGAGACATGAAGCCTGTGCTGCGACTTCTGTCTTGTGTGTGGTTCTGTCTTGTGTGTGGCGCACGTTATATGTCAAAGCAGCACCGTCCTGATATGGCCCGTCGTGGTCGGCTGGGCGTTAAGCAAACAAACAAACAAACAAAGCACACAAGGGTTTAACGTGTGTGCAACTTTTGCTAGTAGAATTACGAGAACCCTTGAATGCACCAGGTCACACTGTGTTGAAAACTGGTTTTACAAAGTGTGTTCAGAAACACTACACTTTAGAGTGTAAACTGTATTTCTATGTGACAGACACAACACAAGGAAACGCAGTGTATTTCCACATACGATTAAATTTAGATTCTGGAACTATATCAACAAAAGCCATCGCTGATTAAAAGATATTATTCCCCCCTCTGCTTCTTTACCTCTGTAAACTTGTAGGGGTAGTTATTTTTCGATAATGACCCAGCAACCAAACAAATAACGACTCAGCAACAGCCTGAATCCTCGATAGTGCAATGGGTTGAGAGGTTGTTCTGTTTCGGTACTACTTTTTGCGACTGAAAAGTTCAGAACGCTCTAATGTACGAAGTATACATCTCTGGAGCAAACAATACAAACATACCGCATTTAAATTAACAACTACAGGCCTGAACACATGAATCTCCATATAAAATCCATGAGTTCGGTTGTTTTCTGAATCTCATCTGCCGTGGCTCAAGCCGTTCATCACAAGCAATTTCCCAAGGCAAGTAACTCATACTTTGTCTAGCGACAAGAGTAGTTCCCCTTCTTTTCACTCAGTTCCTTCGACAACAGACTGCAATCCGACGGTCAGTTTTCAACAATATTTCATTTAATAAACAGATCACACGCAACCAAATGCACACATCTCATCAATTTAAACAACATAAAGGGGTTTCATACACTATTTTCCCCGGAAAACTGAACTTCATACAGTTTTTAACGTTGGAACACGGGTGCAAAAGTTCGTCTGCTAGTCCCATTTGACGAAAAAACATTACCCTAAGCGATACCAAAACATATACAGAACACACAATATCTGCCTTTGCCGCCACAGCAGAATAACAGCATATCTGTGTACTTGATTTTAGCCTAAAATAGGAAAACTGACAAGAAGTGTTAACAGAATGGAATGATTTGCACGGAACTATACAACCGCGCATTAATCGATCGCCTGCGCAGGTTGACTGGTTGAGAGAATAGGATTCGATCAAACTTTCGCAAAAAAACTCCTCTTTTCTTTGAATAACTGAAGAAAGGAGGAATAAAGAGGTTACACACCTCGTCTCAGTGATTATCAAAAATAATGGTCTCAGTTCGCGGTCATGAAAAAGCTCGCTAAAGCTCGCATTTTTCATGATCCGCTAACTTCGACCATTATTTTTGATAATCACTGAGACTCGGCGTGTAACCTCTACACATTTTCATTTTGATTTTTCTCTCATCAATTCAAGACGACATGCATCATGCTGATCTTACAAAAATCGGCATGGCTTGTTTCTATGTCTGTCGAAAATATCTTTATGAGAGCGTTCAGAATACTTTAATTTGACAGTGGCCATCTGAATTCAATCATTTGCTATGCAGAAGATGAAGCAATCTAACAGAGTTGTTGCATGCCTCCGCATACCATCAAAACATTATTTTAACAGTTAAGCAAGGATGGAGTCAAACACGTATGTCCGAGGCCATCCTCCCTTGGGAAGAATTGCTTTACATCCGCGATAGCGTTGTGGGTAAATCATCTTTGAGCTGCAGTCGTGCATTATCCACATGTGCTGTGTGAGACCAACGACAAATAGGACTCTGGAGGTGCATGTCGTATCACAAGGGATTTCAAACTGTCCAAGTCCTTGACTTTATAGGCAAACAAATGACTTGATACATCTTTGCAACAGCTGTCGTCGACATTTCAATGTGCTCATGTATATAACAAGGGGTTTAGCGTGTTATCTTCAGTCACTTGTAATCCATGTGACCATACATTTGTCTGATGCATACACTAACATTGTTGTGTGTTGTTGCCTTGTCATCTTCATGTAATGTATGCGTAAGTGTATATGAGTGTGCATGAGTTGTTAATGCGAAAGAATGTGTATGAGTGCGCCTTGAGTCGCCTTGTGGTGAGATATGTGCGCGTTATAAATTCTCGTATTATTATTATCATTATTAACAGCATAATTTTGCTTGGACGCAAATAAAAACACGTCGCCTGAAGTGTCACGATTTAGTGACATGGATCGAGAAAGTGTCACTCTGTGGGGTGCCTTCCTCGAATTGCGACAGAAAGCGCACGGCTGGGATTTTAGCTGACCGCGCATAGCCGAAACACGGGGATTTCTTGTTGCAAGGGTTTCACGTGGGTGATTTCTGCTGTCAGGGCAAAACTGACGGTAACTGAACTGGTTACGTGACAGGGTGAGTCACGTGATATTGTCAAGGTTGTCTGTTTGAGACATGTAACGGCACATTCGAAACTCAGCAGCGAGAGAGAAGCGTCGGTGTCTTATTTCCTACGAGTTTGAAGGACTTCAACACGTAAATTACTTCCCTGTATATCAACGTGCCGTTCTGCTTGGTACAGTAGGGCTTCTGGGAACTAGACAGACCACCTTCTCACTGTTTACATGCTGGCTGACGGACGAGGCGTCAGGTTTCTTCGCTGAGCGGGGGGAGGAATTCCAATGCATAAAGTATTTCAGCGCAAGAGGGGGATGGCGGTATTTCTGTTGACGAACAGAAGCCATTCAAAAGGGAGCGGATTCGCTTAAAAGAGAGCTACCTACATTAGGCTGTTGAGGTAATAAATCATTATTTAACGCTGTTGACGAGTCTGTGTTTGTGGAATGAAATACTCTCTGTTGTTCTTTCCAGGTTAGCGCATAATTTGCTCTTTGTGACGCTAAAATACTAATCTGTATATGTTGTTTGCAGATATGGAGAGAAGGAAGGAAAATAGCTGATTTGTTGTTGTAAAAGTTCGTTTGTGCAGGCCCACGTGCTCGATGAAATATGTAAAGGTGACATGTTTAAAAGTGGTGTGTGAGGGGTAGCGTGGCATGTTTAGTGCACCGATGCTTTTTGTTGCAGCCTTCTTTTGCTGGCTGTTTTTCGACTGCCTACGTCTACCGACAACTTTCTACGTTACTACGGGATGCTGTAACCGGATCGTCCGCGGTACGATGTAACCTGCTAACCTGGTGTTCTGGTGTGCTGGTGGTTGCTGTCGCTGTCGTCGTCCTGCCCATCTACGCGTCTTCTACATCTTTCTGGTAGACTACGGGGAGGATCTTTAGCGACTGAGTGAGGCTCCTGATGTCTCCACTGTTCCCTGTTTCGTTGCCACGCCAGCCGGCACTACATTCAACGGAGCAGTTGTGGAGACTATAGACTAATTACGGGCCGCCCACTCAGTGGCAAAAAGCTAAGTGCACCATGTCTTTTGCACCCTTCTTACCACCAAGTCATCTGTATTATTAATGATTACACTCGAGCGGTGACCACGTGGGGTGTGTGACACCTGCATGAACTAGCACTTTAAGGCAGATCAGTGACTTTCCTAACTATACACGGGATCAGCGTGTTACTATCATTTTCTATACTTTAACTGGCATTTTTGTCAGTGACCACTTGTGTTACGTTTTGAACGTAAAAGGAACATCTTTTGGAGT
Source organism: Littorina saxatilis (assembly GCF_037325665.1). Taxonomy (NCBI): domain Eukaryota; kingdom Metazoa; phylum Mollusca; class Gastropoda; order Littorinimorpha; family Littorinidae; genus Littorina; species Littorina saxatilis. The sequence continues at coordinate 53,664,252 of NC_090250.1, read as the reverse complement.
GAAGTCTCGAGAGAGGTGGCGTGATATGAATACATAAACAGGCGTCTGAAACTTATACTTTTGTTGATTCTATTTATTTGTATGACTGCGAGAGTGGATCGTGGTGTGGTTAGTTAGTTAGAAGTAACTAACCGTTCATAATCACCTTATTGTGATATTGAAACGTGACACCTGAAGTGATATCAAACGTTTGATCAATCTGTTGGCCTGAAACTATAAGATCAACACCGAGACTAGTGAATCTTGGCTAGCCGAAACCACAAAATCGAGACGGGCCACGCTGGTCTCCGCGAAGCATGCAAACACAAGACCGCGTTTTTTGTTTTAATTTAGAGCTCATTTTCAGAATAAAATTGGTATACCTGTTATATTTGGACTCAGCAAATGAGGAAAAATACAATGCTTTCACTTTCTGAATCTGTTTTAAGAATGTCATGCAATTCCATATAGAACTAACTATAATTTGAATGCACAAATTATCTAGAACAAATTTAAGCTTTCACGATGAAATGTTATCTAAAGCGCGGGCCGGATCAAAGATTGTTTGACTAAAATTTCAATTGGTTTGATTGAAAACTCAGGTCCCAACAGTGCGGCCTCATCTTGTTTCAAGCCCGATGTGACGTCATCAAATACCTTTATTGACACAAGAAAGAATTTACCAGTAAAGTTTCATGGAAATCTGTTCAGCAGCGTTCTGGGAATTGCTCTAAACACACACACACACACACACACACACACACACACAACGAAACGAATACCAAAAAAACACAAAGTCAAACTGTTCATTGGCTCATAAAGCATCTTCAAGATCCCTGCCTGCTGCGAGAACATCTCTCTGCACTGAAGGTCATCTGCGCCCGCAAGCTCCGGACAAGGGATTACAATAATCATCCTCCCCACAGACACAGCGGCCATAGACAGGAGTCTGACCCGTGCACGTGCCTCTCCGACAGAGCAAATCTCATCCATTACCCTCAAAATCCTTGTATACTCATTCGTCAGACGTAAGGCCAATAACCTGCGCATTTTTTGCTGCAAGCTTAATGAAAATGTATGCCTTTTTGTCTCCGAGGCGTCTAGACAAAAACTAGGGAAGCCACAGGGCAACCGATGTAAATGTTTCGAACGGGTTTTTCTTTCTCTGAGCTAGCCCCAGACTCCGAGGCGTGAAAACTATTGCATTATTGATAACACGTTGGAACTAACTTTCTGCCTCTTTAATTTGCAACGTGTCACCAATAGGAGCAGTAGAAGACGCTGAATGAAGAAAGCAAAAAGGTCGGTCGAGAGAGTTTGGAGGGTTGGTAGAATGAGAACGAATTAAGGGAGAAGGGGGAGGGAGAGAGGGGGTAGGGAGAGAGGGGGTAGGGAGAGAGGGGGTAGGGAGAGAGAGGGTAGGGAGAGAGGGGGTAGGGAGAGAGGGGGTAGGGAGAGAGGGGGTAGGGAGAGAGGGGGTAGGGAGAGAGAGGGTAGGGAGAGAGGGGATAGGGAGAGAGGGGGTAGGGAGAGAGGGGGTAGGGAGAGAGGGGGTAGGGAGAGAGGGGGTAGGGAGAGAGAGGGTAGGGAGAGAGAGGGTAGGGAGAGAGGGGGTAGGGAGAGAGGGGGTAGGGAGAGAGGGGGTAGGGAGAGAGGGGGTAGGGAGAGAGAGGGTAGGGAGAGAGAGGGTATGGAGGAAGAGAGGGACGGGAGAGAGAGAAGAAAACAAGAGAGAGAGAGAGAGTGAACGGAGAAAGAGGGATGGCGGAGGAGAGAAAAGAGGAGTGATGGAAGGAGGGGAGAGGGCAGGGAGAGAGTATGACAAGAGATGGGAGGAAGGGACGGAGAGCGATAGGACAGAAAGAAAAGGGACAGGTAGTGGACGGGGACAGGTGAAGGTCATCCTTACTGTTACATGTATATCATCTTAGACGTTTTTATGATCCTTCATTGGCTCTGTCGACGCCCGTTTTTAACCGATTGCTTCGCTTTATAAAATAAACCGGCCATTGGGCGAACGAAATCTCCAAAATCGCCAAAACAATTTGGAATTCTCGGCAGGGAAATCCTTATAATGTAAAATGACGTCAGCGATTGGCCAATACTTTTTGGAGCTCAAGGACAGCTCACACCATCCCCACCCCCCACCATCACCCAAACCCTCCTTTGTCAAGTGCCTACTGTTAGGAGTGACGGTCACCTGCTTGGTTGTAACAGCTCCCGACAGGCTCGATGCCGGCAAGACTTCCCCAGTCACGTAATGTGTGCAAACGACATTTGCCGATGTGGCGGAGACGACGAGGACGAAACACATTGGATTCCAAGAAAGCCAGTCTGGTGGTCTAAAGTGCATACAATGAAATCACACTTTACCATGAACCTTTGCCAATGTCCTATTTTCAATTACTTCCCTTACATACATAGTAGGGTAGTGCTCAGACAGCAATGTAATACCGTAACAATGTGCTCGGACAGTTACGCATTTATGTAACACATGTCCTGCCAACTCTTCAGAAAAGTGTTGACCCGCCGTGAGAGGGCAATGCGATAATTGTTCGAGATGAACTTCGTGCTTTCGACTTGTAAAAGGTCCCGTTAGTCGGGTTGTGTGGTAGCGTTCGCAATTAGTGTTGAGCACGTTGTACATCTAATATGTTGGAAAATCTGTATTTGAAAGGGACAAGGAGGAAGAGAGAGAGAATACGAATACGAATACGAATACGAAAGTTTATTCAGTTTTAGGCCAGAGCCCCTTCTGAAGGGTATGCGTCCATATACAACATAATCATAGTAAAATATTGTGTTTCATAAATGTCCCAAATTTGTATACATCAAACATGTCACAGTGATTAATCTTTTCATTCCCTGATAAATATATTGTGCTAATTTGGATATTTGACTGACATTTCTCTGGGTGTGTGAACGAAGAGAGAGAGAGAGAGAGAGAGAGAGAGAGAGAGAGAGAGAGAGAGAGAGAGAGAGAGAGAGAGAGAGAGAGAGAGAGAGAGAGAGAGAGAGAACGAACGAACGAACGAACGAATTGTATTACTCATGGATGGAGATTATAGGCTGACGCCTAGTCTTACAATCTGTCCCTGCTAAAACTAAACATGTATTAAGAGAGAGAGAGAGAGAGAGAGAGAGAGAGAGAGAGAGAGAGAGAGAGAGAGAGAGAGAGAGAGAGAGAGAAAGAGGAGGGGGTGAGAGAGAAAGAGAGAGATAATGAGACAGAGAGACAGATAGTTGGTGAGAGAGAAAGACACGGACAGACAGACAAACAAAGAGGCTTACAGACATGTTTGCATCCAAAAGCTGGAAAATGCCTCGCTCTCTGGCTGTCTCTCTCTGGCTGTATGTCTGTCTGTCTATCTCTGTCTCTCTCTCTGTCTCTCTGTCTCTCTCTCTCTGTCTCTCTCTCTCTCTCTCTCTCTCTCTCTCTCTCTCACTCTTTCGTTAAGCGTACAAAAAGAAAAAGGCACAGTAAGAATAAGAATGAATGGGTCTTTCAATCACTCCAACACTGGCAAATTGTCTCTTGACGGTTGTATATCTCTCTGTATCCCCTTACTGTCCAGTCTAAAAAAACCAGTTCTCCCCTTTCTTTCTCGTTAGTGGTGAATTCTTTTTTTCTTTCTATTCTCTATAAAGGCTACACCCCCCCCCCCCCCACCACACACACACACATACACACCCACCCCAGCCCACGGTCTATTTTCAGCTAACGTAGCTGTACGGCGGTGTGTGCTTTATATAGGAAGAGAACACAGGCAATGATTCACAGTCATGACCATGCATGGTATTGTTTATTGCTTGACAATGACATAAACCTGTCCAATCTTTTACACCAAACAGAGTTCCAGGAGGAGTCAGAAAAATATAGAATATTTTACTTGTACCGTATCTGAAAGTACAATGTATATTCCATGCCATGATTAATCAGAGACATATCTATGTCTCTGGTTTAATGTTTGTTGTCATATGCACACCGCACACACATTTCTCTGTTGAGATAATAACGTCTTCAATGTCTATGTCTAAAAGGATGAAGTCCTTAAAAACGAGCAAAAATCTCATCTGTGCTGTAGAAGTCTAATGGAGTGTAGTGCTGTCAAACGGCACGGGCGATCCGTCAGGAAGGCGTTGCCCCACGGGAGCGCCGACCTCCCAATTAACTCTTAACCTCCGGCATTAACTACTACGGTGTCTTCCCCCGGGGCACAGCCCTCGGCCTGACCTCCCATTGCTTAGCGGAGCTTACTGTTCTAGCTTGCTGGCTGGATTTCAACACATGGGGGGGGGGGGGGGGGGGGGGGGGGGGAGGGGGGGTATTTTGTACTTGAAGGTGTTATGATGATTTATTGTGATCATTTGCTGCAGAAGTCTTACGAATCCTTTAAAAGAAAAAGTAACACATCCTGAAAAAAGTGTACTTGTTTGAGCAACTGAAAGGTCATTTAACGAAAAAACCCACGTTGCCAGCATCAAAAGAAAAAATCTCACCCTGACAACCTATACGACATGTTCACACTTGTCCTTGTTCTTCCAAATCGGGTTTAAAGTACTATCTAGGGATTGGCACTGTGCACAAGTTCTTCTATAAAACCGATGATACATCAGGGCCTCGGCTTTCATCTTGATTCACGCGAGGGGGCGACCAAACGTTAGCCCTCGTTTGACAAGACTTTCTTTATCTCTGGGAGTTTCGTGCCAATACAAATGGCCAGCACATGATTACCTTTTCACAAGATCGATACCAATGACTGCCGCTTTATTGTCCATTAAAACGAATAATCGGTACACTGAAATGGGAAATGGTCTTTGACGAATATAAACCTCCTTGTCAACCGGGTTTGAACATGTATTTTCTGGAAAGCGGCGCAAAACATGCTATGGCAAAATAACAATGATGTACGCGCTACAACATGGTTCAAGCTACGACATGTGTACACCAACGTGTCCTTCTAAAATGAAACACTGACAACATAACGCAATGAAGCACCATGCCCTTCGATAAAAACGGAGCGACTACATTAGAGCAAGAGCAATTGGATCGCTACAAGATGGTGTTGCTGATAGGTAAGTGGCTCAGAGTGTTGCAGTGTCTCGCTTCAACGTCATCAAACTAAGGCATAGCTGCAAGCAATTGGGAGAGCGCAGTAACGACAATGTTATGGTCCACCAACAGTCACAACAATGGAGGGTCGTTTCATTCAAATGAAAGCCATTCAGCAAAGACTGCATGGCTACTGCTAACAGCAGCAGACAACGACCACGACCTTCCACCAACACTTGTGTAAGTGATCAAACTGTTCGAATCTGTGTACACGGTTTCAACTTCTAGACTATGCCAGACGTCCGTTCCACCGAACAACGCTGACTGCTTACAGTCGACCCACCCACCGAACCTGGTGAACTCATCATGTTAAGTGGTAATCATCATCAACGGGGTCAGTTCTTGTTTACAGATGGGTCCCGCTTCTTCTTGCATCCTGCCGATGGACGCATCATAATCTGGAGGCGTCATAGAGAGCACTTTGCAGATGGCGCTGTTCTGGAACGAAATCGTTTGATGGGGTATCAGTGACGGCCTCGGAAGGGATCATCTGACATCGTAGGACATCTTACTACAATGAAGTGGGCAGTTAAACTGGCCATCGCAGTTGTGTTGAAATTTAGCAGTTCTTCGCTGTAAGAAACACTGCTGTTGTGAATTTGAAATCAGGGGGTTGTCGAGAGTATCAACCCCTAGCTTTGTTTTATTTGAAATGACATTTTCTGCAGACAGTCCTCGCTTGTTCAATTAACCAATAAAAAACAAGAGTAAATCGTTCAACCTTGTCATTTCTGTTGAGCATGCGTTTGAAAAAGTGGTCCGTTGAGTTATGCTCATAAAAATGCAATAATGTCTACACGAGGTTTTATTACACAAGATAACAATTACATTCTCTCTCTCTCTCTCTCTCTCTCTCTCTCTCTCTCTCTCTCTCTCTCTCTCTCTCTCCCTCCCTCTCCCTCTCTCTCTCTCTCTCCCTCCCTCCCTCTCTCTCTCTCTCTCTCTCTCTCTCCCTCCCTCCCTCCCTCCCTCCCTCCCTCTCTCTCTCTCTCCCTCTCTCTCCCTCTCTCTCTCTCTCTCTCTCTCTCTCTCTCTCTCTCTCTCTCTCTCTCTCTCTCTCTCTCTCTCTCTCTCTCTCTCTCTCTCTCTCCCCCTTGTACCTGTGATTAGGAAACGAATACAAGAACATTTTAAAGTAAAAACAAATTTGTTTCTAAAAAGCCACCGCTTTCCCTTATTAGCAAGCCATTATTTTTGAAACATTTTTCGTTTTATCAAGTTCTACACAAACACAACCAACAGTGGCATGTATGGATTGGCAGGAGAAACGTTCCCATCGTGTACACAAGAATTAAAGGAAGCGAGGAGAATTTGTCTCGTTAACGTTATAAACGCAAACATTAATCAGCCAATAGCTTCCTTCGCACATTGGGTCTGATGTGTGTGTGTGTGTGTGTGTGTGTGTGTGTGTGTGTGTGTGTGTGCCTATGTGCGTGCGTGCGCGCGAGCGTGCGTACGTGTGTGTGTGTGTGCCTATGCGCGTGCGTGCGCGCGAGCGTGCGTACGTGTGTGTGTGTGTGTGTGTGTGTGTGGGAGGGTGCGCGCGCGCGCGCGTGTGTATGTGTGAATGTGCGAGTGTGGGAATATGTGGGTGTGTGTGTGCGCCCGCACGTGTGTGTTTACATAATTTACGTTCGCGAACGTTCCTAAACGCACGAATAATATTGCACTCTTTAAGAACTTTCTCTCATCGGTAAATGTCCTGGTACAAATGAGCAAATGGTTTCTGTTGGATGAAGCCACATCAAACAAGGAGTTACCTCAACAAGTAAACACCGTTACAATTAAGGCAATTTTTACGGCTAGTTCTGAAACAGCTTATCAAGCTAATGGATCGCTGGCGCTAATTAACGGACCAATGCTTTGGCAGATTGTGAAAGTATAAAAGATGTTTGTACGCTCTTTGGTTGGGATTTGCGAACTAAAATGTGCTGGTTATTGCTTCTGTTTTAAGGATTCGATAGTAAGTAGTACCGAGCGAGTTGTTGAAGGCAAGCATCTGAATATGCTTATGAGTTTTGGTGTTTGACAAAAAAACAATGATTGGAAATTAGTTACTTGCGTACTCTGAGGCACCTAGGGATAAACAAACTGTTCTGCTGTAGGAAAAGCAGTTATACATGGCTATACTGTACATAACGGAAAAGTTGATAAATTACAGCAACCAATACCTTGTACATCGATGAAGAATAACTGTTTAAATAGATACGCTGAAATGGTTCAGCCTAGAGCAGGGCTCTAGAGTGCTGTAAAGGAAAGAAACCATGGCAACCATTTATACGGATGACGTGATAACAAGTATCCAGCCAGAAATATTGAGCAGTGTGGGTCATGCCAAAATGTCGAATATATCGTTTTCAAATGTTACGACGATTGCGGCATCTCCCTCGGATTGTTCCATCGTGACATTCAATGACTCCACGTTCCTGCCATGGGACAACCCGCACAACATCGTCAGCGCCCACGTGGAAGAGATATCACGCAGAGTGAAGGACGCTGTCATCCTGCCGGTCCTCTTTCTGATTGGTGGACCAGGCAACGTCATCAACATGGCGGTGTTCTACAAACAGGGCATCCGGGAACGGGTCAACCTGTGCCTCTTCGCCCTGTCTCTGGCGGACTGGCTGTACTTGGTGCAGGCCATGTTTCTCTACAGCGAGCAGATCTACCTCTGGCTCACCACAAAGGAACGCTACGGGCCTATGATGACGTTCATGATTAACAACAACCTGGTCGGC
>NC_090250.1:53631422-53651422 GCF_037325665.1 Littorina saxatilis | reverse complement strand
GTGCCTGTGTCACGAACTGAACACTCGGCCTGAACAATCCTTCTCATTGCGGTCAATGCGCATGCACTAACATGGGGAGATTAATCAGGTCGCGAACAACCTAACCCTAACCCTAACACTTACCCTAATCCTAACCCTAACCCATTGTTCGTTCGGTCAAAGGGTCGCATTTTTAAGTCCAAGATTGGCGCATGCGCAATGACCGCAATGAGAAGGATTGTTCAGCAGAGGTTTCAGTTCGTGACACTGGCATCTGTACAGGATCTCTCTAAACCTATGTTCCTTGTTAATATCTGTGTGTACGACCATTTCGCCACAACTCTCCTTTTCAACGGCTATTTGCTAATAATGTTCTGGATGATCGAACGTGTAGCAAAGACATGTACGCGTACGTGTAGATATTGCGTCACCCGTGACTCACTGTTGTTCTCCAATGTTCCAAATGCATACGTTGTTTTGCTCCCACCAAGACTGCAGATCTTGGCAAACGCGTGACGTAAAATCTAGATGTGATGACGTTACCCGTACACGTTCTGAAAAATTCCACATCTAGATCTGTTTACTGTTCCTTTTTTACGCCTACATTCCCTAGTCTCGTGTTATATGCCTATATTGCTATCCTGGTAGACACGTGATTAGGGGACTTCGGGGGTTGTGATTAGACAGTCCCACACAGCCACATTGCGATCATTGGTCAATATGTCCACAGAAGCTGCTCAGTATCCGTTTTATTTAAAACAACAAAAGCGACTCGTGGTTTCAGTTCAACACAAACAGACGGTCTGTCCGGTATCATTTAATCGAAGACGTGCACAACCATTTGTGCAATTCTTCTTACCAATGCTTGTCGACGCTAAAGATGATTATACAATACCCTTCTTTGCTTGTTTCAGAATTAAATGACATAGTAATACAATTTATGTCATTGACACAGCAACACCTCTTGACTGAAAAAGTGACGAGCCCAAGGGAGATCACCGCTGACTCTCTTTTCTACCAACTACTTTTATCTTACCTTAAAGCCATATGTACTCGATGACTATACACGCTAATTGCTTTACCAACAGCTGGAGACAGACTAAATTAAGTTCCCTGCAAAATGTTGTGGTCTAGGACGCCTTAAATGTTGAGATATTTGAATTTTCATTTTGATCTGGATCGTCCTATTTATAGATTTGGCAACACATGTAACGTTGATGCAAGGGAGAGAACACCGCGGCTTTGTTGACATCCTCACTTTTTCAGAGGCTAGAACAAGCTGTAATGCATGTATTATGGTCCGCGCATGGTGACGTATCGTCATTATATGGTCTTATGGTGCGTTTGACATCGATTGTGGGCAAACTACACTTTGTAAACACGGGAGTGCGTTAGTATGCCTTTAACACAGAGAGACGATAAAAACATACAACAACCAAGCAACCAAGTGTGAGCTTGTGACCGACCGACATTTACGGTGCACATGCACTTGTGTACATACGTTTGAACTTGTGAACTCGGGTACCCCTGTACTATCGGGGATCCACTAAGGTTTCCGAGACTGTGTTTTGTGTTTAGTGAAATGGTCTAGTGGAAGAGCCGATTCTTAAATTTGCATAGGTAAAACGATTGTTTTTTTGTATAAGTTTCTGGAGTAAAATTGTGATTGGTGTTTTTGTGAACAGGAAACAATTGACAGGTGACTTACAACAATTGACAGGTGACTTTATTCCATCTCTTTTTTTCTCTCCGCCGCGATGTAATTTTGAATAGTTGAAGGTGATGTTAACACCAAGTAGAGAAAATAAGGTACTCGACACCCCTCGAGACGAAGTGTGTTAACCTTGTGACGCAGACACGCGGAAGTTGGGCCCTGGGTCCTACTGAGACTTTCTTTCTGCACGCCCGGTGTGACATGTTTGGTCACAGGCTGAAATCCTTTGGGATGTGAGGAATTCTTTTGCTGGTAGGTTAATATAATTTTCTTTCTGTAAATGGGTAAGCAGTGAGAAGAAGAGTATGCTGCTTGGGGGAGGATTTATTTGAATGTTTATGAAGACTGTTTTATGAGTTGAATGTTTGGGAAAACTTTTGTTTATTGAATGCTTTAGAAAACCGTTTGAGAGAACGGTATTGTAGGTATGTTATTTGATAGGAATGATGTGTTTTGTTGTTCAAAGAGTTAGTTTGTGGTAGTTGAAATTGTTGAGTTGTTTACGTAGGGGTGTAGTTAGATTCAGTTAGTTCTTTTTAGATGGGGTTTTCGTAGACGGGTTTTTTTAATGGGTTTTCTAGCTAGGTTTTTGTAGACTGGTTCTCGTAGATTAGTTCTCGTGGACTGGTTCTCGTAGATTAGTTCTCGTAGACTGGTTTTCGTAGATTAGTTCTCGTAGACTGGTTTTTGTGGACTGGGTTCTGTAGACTAGTTTTTGTTAGAGGGGCTCAGTGAGTTTTTGTAGATTTGGTTTTTTTTAAGAATTGTTTTTAGGTTGTTGTTTTTTTAGATTTCGTTTGTTTTAGATTAGAGTTTCATTGTGGTTTTTGGGGGTTAAAGTGGAGAGTGAGGATTTAGAGTAGAGTTTTAGAGTGTAGTTTGGAGGAAGGATTTAGTGTGTTTTTAAAGTGTAGCTTTAGAGGGAGAATTTAGAATATAGTTTTAGGGTGAAGAATTGAGAGCGTTGTTTTTGGAGTTGTTTAGTCCTGTTGTAATACATTGAAAGTTTTGTATTTGAAAGTAAACCCCCGTTATCCCACACAATCCCCTTTTCATCTAATGGAATAAAAGAACCTGGTAATATAACGTGTGTCAGTTGCTTTGAGTGTTTGTGCTCGGTGAGAAAGGATAAAGTAAATTGGCACTCGGTTACACAAGCAACATCTTCATTGAGCCAGACGGTTCACACTCGCTCTCCTACTCTGGGCTGAGGCTGTTTGCACTCGCATGCTCTCCAAATGACGGATACGAATTGAACCATCCAGCCCCTCCCCGTTTCCTCCCAACGTCGTTATTGTCCTCCACGGGGGGCACTGATCCTCCTGATGGCCCTCCCCCCCCCCCCCTCCTCTGCCGTTTTGCTCAAACCTGTCACGCTCTGGGGACACGCGTGGCGACACCCGAGAAGGCTGTGAGCGTCCCACTGCACTTTTTGTTCTGCAACTTTCATCTCTCTCTCTGGTGTGTTTGGGGGATTTCAACCTCTTCTGTAATCAAAACATTTTTGTGGAGCGATTGAGTTGGCGATTTGTTGTTTATTTGTTTATTTGTTTGTTTGTATTGGTGGTTTGAACCAATTTTGGTTTTAGAAGTTTGTTTGTGTGTTTGTTTGCTACTTCCGTGCACTCATTTGTGTTGTAGTTCTTGTTTTCTTCTTTGTGTGTTCGTGTGCTTGTTTGTTTGTTTGTTTGTATATTTCATGTTCTTCTGTTTTTCTTTATTTATCGGTGCAGACCTAATTCTGTATTCGTATACTGGCAAACCTGAGACATGGAGATCCGATCAAAAATAGGCTTGATGGATGGCTTACGCTTATGCACTTAACATATCAGCAAGCAAGTATAACAGCAGGGTCAATCTTATGAAGAACGTTTCGTCTGCTCGCAAGACTTAATTATCTTACTGAGAAAGATTTCAAAAATGGATTTCAATATTTCCCATGTGAAGTCGAATTGTGTTTTGATATGTCTGTTTGTATGCCTGTCTGTAAAAAATTCCATTTCAAACGGCAGAAATTAATATGTAAGCGCCTAGGGCTATATCCAGATTAGGCGCATAAAAATGATCACAATAATAATAATAATAATATCACTAAAAGAAATGTGACAAAGAAACATCGGGGTAAGAAATGACCTGCTGACATGCTTGAACAAAAAACACCTGAATACACGATCACGTGCACCGACACACATCTGACAGGGTTTTACGTGGACACACGCTAACAATATGCAACATGGCTGTTTCTCTTAAAGAAAAAAGTTGTGTGCTAAATACATTTTGCTGATTGACAGGTGCTGATTGGGTTTCACAATTAGGCAAAAATCCCACTCTTCGCAGACAGTCCAGTTACTGTAGCTACACATGATTTTTGGTATGCGTCCAAGTGCAAGTGTCCGCTCACCCCACGTGACAGACTGGAGTGAGCGGCTTTATGGTGACTCACCAGACGATTTTCTCGGGAAGAAAGATATCGGTAATTGTCCGGCTTTAATTGGACCGATGTGCTACTCTGCCCACGGCCACAAATCGGCAAAGGCTCAGATTGCATTTAGAATAGGGGGAGAAAGGGGTCAGAAGATGAGGACTGATAACTCTGGTCGCTTGATTAGGCCCCGTATAGTGCACGGTCAAAGAGACACGGGCCCCCTTCCACCCAAAAAAAAAAAAAAAAAAAAAAAAAAGCAACAACGAAACCCCACCCACCCACCCCCGAAATAACATTATAGAACCGCTAATGTGTACGCTGCTCGGGGCAGCTGCGTCTTTCTGACGGTTTGAGCCTTGCACAGGAGCAATTAGCAATACAGCTGCGTCTCAAAAGGGTATGCTCGGTTTTATCTCTGTAGAGAATGAGCGTTGCACAGGAGTTAAAACTGCGTCTGAAAATATTATGCTTGGTTTTTATCTGGGTCGAGAAACAGAAATGTTCTATTTTTACCTCACATTGTGAATTCCGAGAGACTGTCTTTGTTTAGTGGGGAACGTACGGGGGTCGAGGCGTGACCTTGCTTTGTGTTACTCTGCGTGCGAGGTTTTGTCCCTATCCAACCACCCATCCCTGTCTGTTTCATAAACTACACACACGGCATAAATCAAAAGCCTCTCATTCTGAAAGACCGTTGGGTCGAAATATCTGTGAATGTATTGTTTTGTCAATAACAAACGTTCCAACAACCTACCTTTCTTGTTTTTATATTTAGTCAAGTTTTGACTAAATATTTTAACGTAGAGGGGGGAATCGAGACGAGGGTCGTGGTGTATGTGTGTGTGTGTGTGTGTGTGTGTGTCTGTCTGTGTGTGTGTGTAGAGCGATTCAGACTAAACTACTGGACCGATCTTTATGAAATTTGACATGAGAGTTCCTGGGTATGAAATCCCCGAACGGTTTTTTCATTTTTTGGATAAATGTCTTTGATGACGTCATATCCGGCTTTTCGTGAAAGTTGAGGCGGCACTGTCACGCCCTCATTTTTCAACCAAATTGGTTGAAATTTTGGTCAAGTAATCTTCGACGAAGCCCGGGGTTTGGTATTGCATTTCAGCTTGGTGGCTTAAAAATTAATTAATGACTTTGGTCATTAAAAATCGGAAAATTGTAAAAAAAAATAAAAATTTATAAAACGCTCCAAATTTACGTTTATCTTATTTTCCATCATTTGCTGATTCCAAAAACATATAAATATGTTATATTCGGATTAAAAACAAGCTCTGAAAATTAAATATATAAAAATTATTATCAAACTTAAATTGTCCAAATCAATTTAAAAACACTTTCATCTTATTCCTTGTCGGTTCCTGATTCCAAAAACATATAGATATGATATGTTTGGATTAAAAACACGCTCAGAAAGTTAAAACAAAGAGAGGTACAGAAAAGCGTGCTATCCTTCTTAGCGCAACTACTACCCCGCTCTTCTTGTCAATTTCACTGCCTTTGCCATGAGCGGTGGCCTGACGATGCTACGAGTAAAATGGCATTGCGTTCAGTTTCATTCTGTGAGTTCGACAGCTACTTGACTAAATATTGTATTTTCGCCTTACGCGACTTGTTTGATTCTCTCATTGTGAACTAAAAACGTCTGCTAGCAAAAGCTTAACTGTTGACTTACGACACGATCAGACTTTTAACTGACTTGTTCGGATATATTGTACATGATATATTGTGTAAAAAAATTCCATCTCACACGGCATTAATAGGTAACATGCGCCTTGAGTCGCCTTGTGTGATGAGATACGTGCGCGATATAAATCCTCGTAAATAAATAAAATAAATAAAAATAAATCCAGTGTTCAAACAATAACAAGGAGATTATGACCCGCTGGGCATTGAAAGCCAGCTAAACAGCACTCTCGGTGTCTAGTGCTGGAGAGTACCTACATTTTGTTACCAGACGTCTTCATCAGGATTGCACAGTGGCGCGCAAACAGATCCTAGCTATGTATGCCGTTTTATCAGTCCGAGATAAAAACTCCAACACTGATTATTTGTGCTATGAGAAAAGAAGGAGTCACGATCATACCAGTGCTGAACATTTATAGCCAGTCTTGTATTAAAAAAAAACTGTCATCAAACAAACTTACTATGAAAAATAACATGGCATATTGTTAATATGTTTATAAATAGTCGTGCTTCCATTTTCCAAGTATGTTTGCTCATGGTGTGTTTACTAGCACGAGCTGGATCTTTTACACGCAGGGGAGTGTGCCAATAAGAATAGGTAACGATAGCAAGTCCCTTAACGTGAACATCAGATTGGGTAACGGTAGCAAGTCCCTTAACTGGAACTCAGAATATCTACTGCTGTGGTATGTCCATGCTAACAGCGAAATGAGACGTGTTACGATAACTGTTTAATGTTGAACATAATCATATTCAGTGAATATTCACCTGCAACATATCCGAAATTGTTTCAAAGCATTTGTTCCATAATACTGTGTCAAAGGGTCGTGATCACGTTGTACAGTCAGTGCTAATTGGACCGATTCTATATATATATATACGACTTGTGTCTGTGTGTGTGTCTGTGTGTTTGTGTATCTGTGTATTTGTGTATTTGTGTGTTTGTGTATTTGTGTATTCGCCATGCACGGCCAAAGTTCTCGATGGATCTGCTTCAAATTTGGTGGGCATATTCAAGTAGACCCGGGACACGACACAACCTGGTCGATATTTCAACACGTGCTCTCAGCGCGCAGCGCGGAACCGATTTTGGTTCCACCTCAGCTATTTTGGTTCCACCTCAGCTTACCCGGGCCCCCATACCGACACACCATAGCCGCTACACCACATCACAACGCCAAAGTTCTCGGTGGATCTTTTTCAAATTTGGACACCGTATTCAGCTACACCCCGGACACAATATCATCGATGAGATATTTCAACACGTGCTCTCAGCGCGCAGCGCTGAACTCATTTTCGTTTTTGTGTTCATTTCACCATTATAAGTAACTCTTCCTTATCTTCTCCAGTGTTTGGCGTTTATCTCCCTTCCTTCGTGTGGCTTTCCCGTTCAGTTGTAAGTTACTACACTGCGCTGTCCACTGCGCTGAGCGTCTTCGGATATTCCCGGCGTTCTGTTACTGTTACCTATTTTTAGAAGGTCAACGCAGTGTACAGAACGTAAATTGGACCCGTAAATTATCCTCACTGTAAAAGTGCAAAGGTCGAATCAATTTATAGCCACGCGAAAAATACACTGTCATCTATCTCTCTATAGATACGGCTTCTCTGTGTTTGTGTGTGTGTGTGTGTGAGTGTGTGTGTCTCTATGTAAGCAACACCTGTGCATTCTTCAGTTCTGTTTGTGATGTGGTCTGGCGGCTTTTGTGTAATTTTATGTACTGGCCTTCCTTTGAGAAGCCATAACTTGCTCAGTCCTGTTTGAGTGGAGTTCGCCTCCAAAGGTGATTAACACGGTTACATTCGTCGACAAGGATGGGACTCGATATGGTCAGGAATGGCATTATGGCCACTGAATCATTTTCGTGCTGTTCCCATTCCACGAATCTGGGAGGGACCTAAGCTTGGCGGGTCCATAGTTCGGCGTACGGCTCTAAGTACTTCTTCCCGGCGAAGCCGGCTACCCGGCGAAGCGGGTATTCATTCTAGTATATATATATAGGACTTGTGTGTGTGTGTGTGTGTGTCCGCGATGCACGGCCAAAGTTCTCGATGGATCTCTTTCAAATTTGGTGGCCATATTCAGCTACACCCCGGACACAACCTGCTCGATGAGATATTTCAACACGTGCTCTCAGCGCGCAGCGCTGAACCGATTTTGGTTTTTCTCTGGATCCATTCCCAGTAACTCTTCCTTATCTTCTCCAGTGTTTTCAGCGTTTATCTCCCTTCCTTCGTGTGGCGTCAATCCATATTCCCGTTACTACGTTACTATTTTTAGAATGTCACTGCACTGTCCAGAACGCTTTCCTTGCACCCGTAAGTTGTCCTTACTGTAAAAGTGAAACGGTTGAATCAATTTATAGTCACGCGAAAAATACACTGTCATCTATCTCTATATATTTATAGATATAGATATACATATATATATACGGCTTCTCTGTGTGTGTGTGTGTTTGTGTGTGTGTGTGGGCAACACCTGTGGATTGTAGAGTTCTGTTTGTGATGTGGTCTGGCGGCTTTGGTGTGTCTGTATGTTCAGGCCTTCCTTCGAGAAGCCATAACAGTTATTCTCAATCCCGTTTGATTGTGGTGTTTAGGCACTCGGTTACATTTGGCGTCGTCGACAGCGATGGGACTTGACATGAAATGCTCAGGCCACTGAATCATTTTCGTGCTGTTCCCATTCCACCTGGGAGGGACCTAAGCTTGGCGGGTCCATGGTTCGGAACTGTGGGGACAAAGTTCATTCAAAGGGGGTCGAGTGTGACAGGGAGACTACCGTCACCCTTCACATCAGACTCTGCAGAGTCGTTTGCCTTAGAAGTTGTGGGCTTTCCTTGCATGTACCCGTAAGTTGTCCTCACTGTAAAAGTGCAAAGGTCGAATCTATTTATCGAAAAATCCACTGTCATCTATCTCTATATATTTATATATATATATAGATAGATATATACGGCTTGTGTGTGTGTGTGTGTGTGTGTGTGTGTGTGTGTGTGTGTGTGTGTGTGTGTGTGTGTGTGTGTGTGTGTGTGTGTGGAGGCAACACCTGTGGATTGTACAGTTCTGTTTGTGATGGGGTCTGGCGGCTTTTGTCTGTCTGTATGTTCTGGCATTTGAGAAGCCATAACAGATAATTTAGGGCTTAGAAATAAGCTCTAAAATTCTCAATCCCGTTTGAGAGGACTTCGCCTTCAAAGGTGATTGTGGTCAACCGCCACGCTGTCTGTCTCTGTCTCGCGATTCACCCCGGCGAAGCCGGGTATTCCTCTAGTAACTAATGTACACGTCATCTCACGAAACGATAAATCATTGGTTACCCCTCACGTTGCCCAAACCCTCGGTGTGACGGATAATACCTATCAAAGCGTATCAGTCTTTGTTGTGCAACTGTGACAAGCGTTTGACATCCTTGACAAATAAGCCAATGAGTTTACAATCATTCGGATAAACTGTACTTATAGGGAATTTCTTTTCTTGACAAATCTGAATTGAATCATATATGACTCTTGAACACTTTGAACAGCGTACTCTGTTCTGGTAAAACGGATGACTGCAACTCTTAGGGTAAATAGGGTAGACGGCGTATTTCAAGGAGTCTCATTAATCATTGCTTTCGGGCAAGAACTCGGTTTTGTCTATACTGGGGAAAATACACGCAGAAACAGGGTTGTCCTGAAATACTTAGTTTGCTCTGAACTTGTTGTTTTATTCGATTTGTATGTACTCAATATTCAGGCACATTTAAAGTAATAGTGTATGTGTGTGATGCTATCATTAGTGTTGAGATCTACCAACAGGTTCGCGCAAATAAAACGACAAAAATTAATTGCAAATCATAACAATGAAAATGTACTCACCAGAAACATGGACAATAACAAACTGTTCTGGTCGTTTTTATAGTGTCCATGTTTCAGGTGAGTAGCCTACATTATTTCCATTGTTATGTTGTTCAACTATTTGAATTATCTTTCAAATAACGGAAGAGTTGCAAACAAAAGGCTAAGGTTCTATCCCTGGTATGTCTGGCCAACGTCTGGCTCCACGTGGTCCATATAACAACCTATGTCCATCCAATCCCACACACACGGTACAGCCTTACAAACTGAGACGAAGAGTAAGCACAGTGATGGCCGTGTAAACTTGTGTGTCCTTTGCAAAACCGTGAAAGATTTAAATGCACCTGCCTAAGCCCATATCGATCTTCTTTCTTCTCGAACGCATCCCCCGCATTTCTCATTTATCAACCCTCGCCCGTCTCCTCAGGGATGTGTATCCCCTCCTAAGCCATCCCGTGTCGACGAACACCAAACCCCAACCCACCAAGACAGCGTTTCCCTACTAGTCCATCAACATACACACACACACACGCACGCACATATGCACGTACGCACGCACACACACAAACACACACACACACACACACACACACACACTTATCAAGACAACAATCTTGACACCTCCTTCATCAAAGGCATCCATCTCCGTCAGATTTGCTGCATTCTGTGACCTAACCTCACCTTACTCTGCTCTTCCATCCTCCTCCCCCCTCGCCCCCCCTCCCTAAATCAATCCTTCAAAACACGTACTTTCTGCGTCAATCTTTTCTTAGTCTTATGTTTCATAAAACTCTTTTGAAAATGAATGCTGTGCGCCCCTTGTTCCTTCCGCACTCGCCTTTAGGTTCAGAGGCTTGATCAACCTAAAACACAGCGTTGCGGTTCAAACTATGTTCGGTTTTCTCAGTTCAATTGAGGCACTGCATGTTGTCCTCAAACTTCAGTCTTTGGACATTGGCGCATAATTTGTTCAATCTGACGTATTGTTCTAACCCCTGCCATATGTAGGACTAAATGAATACCCGCTTTGCCGGGTGTACGCCGGCTTTGCCGGCGCACCTCACGAAGGAAGGGAGATAAACGCGCAAAACACTGGAGAAGAGTAATACCCGGCTTCGCCGGGACAGTGACCTTCTAAAAATAGTATAACGGGAATATGGATTGAGCGTTGTCGACAGTGACCTTCTAAAAATAAAAACGGGAATATGGATTGACGCCACACGAAGGAAGGGAGATAAACGCTGAAAACACTGGAGAAGATAAGGAAGAGTTACTGGGAATGGATCCAGAGAAAAACCAAAATCGGTTCTGCGCTGCGCGCTGAGAGCACGTATTGAAATATCTCATCGACCAGGTTGTGTCCGGGGTGTACCTGAATATGGCCACCAAAATTGAAAGAGATCCATCGAGAACTTTGGCCGTGCATCGCGGACACACACACACACACACACACACACACATACACACACACACACACACACACACACACACACACACACACACAAACACAAGTCGTATATATATATAGATGTCTTCTAACACTAGACCCACCCCTACCATCTACTTATATCTAGCACTCATGCGTGCGTGCGGGTGTGTTTGTGTGTATGTCTGTGTGTGTGTGCATGCGTGCGTGTGTGCGTGCATGTGCATGTGTTTGCGTACGCAGGTGCGTGCGTGTGTGTGTGCGTGCATGCGTGCGTGCTTGCGTGTAAGCGTGCATGCGTATGTGTGCACGAAAATGTTATGATGACCAATGGGATAGACTGAGTGTGGGGGTAGTAGATGACAGCACGATGGAGGATATGGATTGGTGGGGAACTGCTTGTCGCAACGGGATAGAGAGGGAGCTGCGTCCCGGATTTAGACCAGATCCTCGGCCATCGTTGCATTGCCCTTCGGAACAACGAATCGTTGGTGTCTTTCGTGGGTCAAATGACCCGTTCAACCCAACACGCCCCCTCCTCCTCCCCCTCCCCCATTCTTCTACTCCAACTCGATCACCAAAAGCTCTCAACCTCAGGCAAGGATCGGCGCACGACTGATACTCACCGATTTGACTGGCTGATAACAAAACCAATGGATCATGTTGGATGTGTATGGGTCATCCCTTTTCATTCTTTACCGACGCCCAAGAAATGAGAGAGTTAGCTCAATTAAGTGAAATAAATTGTCCACATCCGCTATGTCGCGTACTGTGACCCAAGAAGTGAAAGTAGGTCACCGCAGCAACATCTCCCGTTCAACAGGTCATGTGACCGACCAAAGACCCGGATGATCCGTTATTCCGGATGGTAATGCTGCTATGGCCGAGGACCGGCGACTGGCCTATATCCTGGACGTAGATCCCACTCTATCCCGCCACTACGAGCATTTTGCCACCAATCCCTATCCTCAGTTCATGTCCCTGCCCGCTCTCCTCAACTTACCCCCTCCCTCATCATTCCATCATACTGCCCCCCCCCCCCCCACACCCCCTCCCTAATCCTACACCATATCATGCTATCGTCTCCTACCCCACAGTTATCACCCCATCATCCAACCCCCTCCAACTTACCTCTCTCCCGTCATCCCATCGTCTTCTCTTAATCTAGCTGTCCAAGATATATAGTCGTCAACCCATCCTCCCAACCCCAATCCCCTACAAAACATACCCACTCTCACATCACCCACTCCAAACCCCCGGTCCCTTCCCCCACCCAGCGTCTCAATCCCATCGTCGTCTTTTAATCTAACTGTCCAGTATGTAAAGTCGCATCCACCCCCTCCCCCCATCCCCCACCCCAAATCCCCAACAAAATCAGCCACCCCCACCCCAAACCCCCATCCCCACCCAACGTCTCAATCCTCGCGTCTTGTTTTAGCGGAGCTGTCCAGGATGAGTGATAACGACCTATCGATTGTCTTAGCACGTGCAGCCAATCGTCTGTGCGGGAAGATGACAGGATTGACAAGACACAACAGGATATGGGTAATAACTCGCAGTATAAGACCGGGCGGTGAACACCCCCTTAGGCTCCTCATCCGCTGCGCTATAATACGACCCTGCGGGCACGCTTTGGGCCCGTACAGGGGATATACAGTGTCGGGTTTGTCTTTTGAAGGCACGGTTCTTCTGGTGAGGAGACTTCGGTTTAATTTAGTCGTGTAGTTTGACTCATGTTATTTGCGTGACAACCATAATACCACAAAACAGTTTCGTTTACAGTCTTGCTATTATCTTGCCCCCCCCCCGCCTCTCTCTCTCTCTCTCTCTCTCTCTCTCTCTCTCTCTCTCTCTCTCTCTCTCTCTCTCTCTCTCTCTCTCTCTCTCTCTCTCTCTCTCATTATTTATATTCAATCAATCAATCAATTAATATGAGGCTTATATCGCGCGTATTCCGTGGGTACAGTTCTAAGTGCAGGGATTTATTTTTTTTATTTTTTTTTATTTTATGCAATTTATATCGCGCACATATTCAAGGCGCAGGGATTTATTAATGCCGTGTGAGATGGAATTTATTTTACACAATACATCACGCATTCACATCGGCCAGCAGATCGCAGCCATTTCGGCGCATATCCTACTTTTCACGGCCTATTTTCCAAGTCACACGGGTATTTTGGTGGACATTTTTATCTATGCCTATACAATTTTGTCAGGAAAGACCCTTTTGTCAATCGTGGGATCTTTAACGTGCACACCCCAATGTAGTGTACACGATTATGTGCGTCTGTAGCAAACTATAACCTTTTTTCCTTCTTACTATCTATATTATTTGCGTCTGTATTAAGTGTGTGTATAGAGGACAGGTTGTGAGATTAGGCTTTGCTTAAAACCTCTATACTTTGGTAATACAGTTCAGTAAACGTTCAGTCTCTCTCTCTCTCTCTCTCTCTCTCTCTCTCTCTCTCTCTCTCTCTCTCTCTCTCTCTCTCTCTCTCTCTCTCTCTCTCTCTCTCTCTCTCTCTCTCTCTCTCTCGCCAACATTACTACCCTCTTTTCCAAAGCTCACAGACCCTTTACCTTCTCACGTGGATCAAAATTCTGACAGGGACACAGCCTCCTCACCCAACCCTACAGTGGAAATGACAGACACCCTAGAAGCTTTCCAAAAAGCACACCGTTGCTCTCTGCAAGAGTTAGTGACATGGAGGAACGTACTGCTGTATCGCTTCAACGCCATTCTAGAACAGGATACCGTCACTCTCCAAGTGCAACACTTTGACGACAACAGTGCTACGGTAAACGACACAGCTGAGACTCACATTCTCAGCCACATTGCCCCCCCCCCCCCCTCCATCTATTGCCAGGACTGTACTCAGGCTGTTTGAGGACGGGATCAAACTTATCACAGTAACACTCTACTATAAACATAAAACACAAACTGGAACCTTGATGGCCCAAGGCATAAAGGTCCCTGGATGGAGTGAAAATGAATTCCAAAGTCTTCATAAACTCATAGCAGCAATCACTGCTACAGTCACGGAACCAGGCACTGACCCTCATGTGGACGATTCCTTGCGTCAAGCAGTTTCGTCAACCCCAATGCCATTCCTTGGAACTTGGTTTGATTTTGCTGGCCTCCCTTCCCACCAGCTGCCCCCTCCTCCTTCCTCCCGCCAACGTAAACACAAGCGGCGTCAGTCCTGCATCTTACATGCGCCACCAACCTTGATCACCACCCCCAAAGTCATCCGCTCTCATCTGTCTCGCCTCGAGGCAGAGGTGACGGACATTCCCGCGCAGCTGGAAGATGCAAAGAACATTGCCCTTTTAGAGATTCTCGACACGACAGAGCGCATAAAAAAAGAGCTCAAAGTTCGAATGGACTCAAAATGCGACGAGCTGTGTGAGAAGTTTGCTGCTGCTGTCGACAGGCTCTCAGTCCTTGAGTCCAACAAGGCACAGGATGCCCTCAAGCAGCAGGTGTTATCATTGAGAGCCATAGCCATAGCCTTCGTGCGACAGCGGATCACATTGAGAGGCAAATGGCCTCACCCCAAGCTACAAACAATGCTTCTTCTCCTCCCCGCAGTCCACCCCCCACTCCCACTGATCAAAGGAACCAGTCACTCGCCACACCATCCAGCGAAGGCGGACACTCAGCGGTAGATGCAGACGCATTCCCAACACCCCCCTCAGCCAAACCCCCGTCTGATATACCTTTGTCCTCATCTGACAAAGACGATTCATCCGTCTGTGATGAGGCGTCTGCTGCAGAGCTGGATGATGAAGCCGCCGGTGTCCACAAGGAAGAGCGAGGCAGTCTGTCCAAGAAACCAACCCGCCTCTCCCCTGCCGACAGACTTAGTACCATGGCGGTTGACAGAAACGCCAGAACCGTACTGCTAGGAGACTCGGTCGTCAGAAATATTGACCTAAGCAAATCCGTGCCCACGAAGGACGCTGCAAGGAAAGTGTGCATTCCAGGAATGACACCAGAACAGCTAGCAGCCTGGGCACACAGCACAGAGCCGGTGCCGAAGGTGGAACAGGTCACGTTTCACGTTGGCATCAACACCTGTGTTCATTCATCTGTGGCGGTAACGACTGACGCGTGGAAGGATGTCGTGACATCACTGAGACTGGCATTCCCCTACGCCAGTCTCCGTGCATCATCCATTATTCCCGCACGAGGACGCTCTCCATTGAACGACGTCATCAACCCGTCAAACAAAAACTTGGCTGTGGTATGTGAACGTCTGGGCGTTGTTTTCGTAGACAACACGCCTGTTTTCATCACTGCAAATGGGGCGCCCCGCATGGCCCTGTACAGGGACAGGATCCACCCCAGCCCCAAAGGAACAGCCAGACTGGCAGAGACCTTGTTCCCCGCCCCCAATCGTCCAGCCAGGCGACCTGTCCACTCTAAGGACGAGGACACCTTCGCCCTCCAACACTCCTCCATAAAGCGACCCGCGCATCCGTCCACCAACCCGAAAACCTTCTCATCCCACCATTATGACTGATTTTCCTCCGTTACAACAGTCACAACACTACTCATACCCCACACCCCAACCTTGCCACATGGACAGGTCTCCTCAGCCTCCTGTGCCTCCTTTCTTCAACGCCACGAATCAGCAGTCACCAGCGCCCACCAATGTCCACGTGGCGCCACCCCCAGGTGCCTTCCCTAGCCTTCCAGATACTGGGGTTTCTTTTGAGGAGCCAGTCTACCGGGCCGCCGTTGACCCCAGGAGGTATGCACGTCCTCGAGAGGACAGCTATCCTGTGGGTGATCACGGTGCAGCTGATCGCCACTTTCCCGCTCCAATGCCGCCGCCTGTCCACCCAACTGTAATGCAGGCTTACCTTAACTACATGCAGGCTTGCCGTTTGCAACAGCAGTTTTCTGTGCCTTACTAGTATTGAACAGTGTCTCGGAACTACTATCACAAACTACCTCGCAACCAACATAGCGACTCCTCTTAGATTGTGTGTGTGTGTGTGTGTGTGTGTGTGTGTGTGTGGGTTTGTGTGTGTGTGTGTGTGTGTGTGTGTGTGTGTGTGTGTGTGTGTGTGTGTATGGGGTCGAAGCTGGCATTCTTTGATTATCGTGTGTTCACTCAACGGAAAAGTGTCATTGACAAACCTTGAAATCTGCTGGTGCTTTTTTTAAAAAATTTTTTAAAGAATCCTGGTGACACTTCGTTGTGCTAACGATCTAGTCTCTGCTTACATCGCGTTCATCTGAACAGACTTCCTTCTGGCGTTCATAATTCTACTGCTAATAGTGTTTGTCGCAGAGAAGTGATAAGAAGACTGTTTACTGACGACACATTTTCCGTGCCGATCGGCTTTTCTACTTGTTTTTTCCCTTCTTTTGTTTACCGTGCGTTTTTAGTAGTTTAATTTGTTTTGCTTTTTATTATTCTACTCACTAATATTCTTTTGTAGAGATTATTGTTGTTGTGTTTTGTTCATTTTATGACTGTGTCTATGAATTCCTGGCCCGTGAAAGATGGTCTCAGAATTGGGCATATAAATCATGCCATAAATAAGCTGGATGAGGTAGCAACTATTCTACTCAATTCAGGCAAATATTTTCACATTTTTGGTCTCTCTGAGTCAAGATTAAACAGTAACATCACGGATGCGGAAGTTAAGATTGAAGGATATAATGTCGTACGTCGAGACCCTACATCAACACGAGAAACTGGTTTGCTAGTTTATATTCACGAGTCTTTATCATTTCATAGACTTCATCACTTAGAGCAGCATTCAGTTGAAACAATATGGCTAGAATTAAAATTGCCTAAATCAGCACCAATATTGATAGGTTTCTGCTACAAGAATCCAGCTGAACATATTAACTGGTTCGATAATTTTGATGATATGATGGACGCTGTCAGTCTTGAATCCAGAGAAATTATACTTTTGGGGGATTTTAATCTTGATTTAGTGAAACCCAACAAATGCTGGATGGAAAGGTTATCCCTGCATAATTTACAACAGTTAGTAACGATTCCAACAAGAGTTACAGCTACCTCATCTACGCTTATAGACCATATCTATGTGTCAACTCGAGCTAACATTATTGAAACCTCAGTTCCAAGTTTTAGCTGTAGTGATCATTTTCCAGTGTGCCTCACGTGGTCGAAAAAAGGGGTTAGAATCCCAAAACGAAAACATAAATTTATAACATATAGGTTATTTTCAAAACTTGATCAAGATTCATACCTTTCGGAACTCAGTTGTACACATTTTTCAATGATGTATAATTATACTGACCCCGATGAAGCATTTGAATTATGGTACAACTTGTTTATAAAAGTATATCATAAACATGCACCATTTCGAACCTCTTGTGTGCAGCAACATCCCAAACTAAAATAGCTTACAGGCGACATTCAACGTGCGATCGATTACCGCAATTGTCTTAAACGTAATGGCAAAGAAGAAGAATACAGACATTACAGAACCAAATTAAGTAACGTCCATAAAAGTGCTGCTCGCAGAAAGTATTACCGTGAGCTTGCTGCATCCAATTCGAAACATAACTCAGTTAACACGTACGGTAAAATATTCAGTTATTGATATACCTGCAGATGATCTGAACATTTATGTGACTTATATTGTCGAACAAAATTATCACAGCTGAAAAATCAAAACAGATTTAGACAAGTTGAAACGGTTTTGTGGTAAAATAAGTATTACCCATTATTTATATATCCTTCTGCTATCTGTGAGCGAAGTCTTCCATTATCTGTTGTGCCTAAAACAAACAGGTACTCGTGGTTTGGATAATCTTGATTGGAACATTTTGAAGTTGTCTGCCCCTTTTATGGCAGAATCCCTAATACATACCGTGCCATGACAAATCTTACTTTCCCACCTAGTTAAAGGAGGCGAAAGTAATCCCGTTATTTAAATCAGGTAATTCTTCTGACCCCGCAAATTATACAGAACAATCTCAATTCTTCCTGTTTTATCAAAACCACTTGAAAAACACATATTTTCACACTTGACCACTCATTTGAAGAAATACGATCTTACACATTCCAACCAGTCAGGTTTTAGAGAAAATCATTCGTGCCACACAGCATTAACAAACCTTCTTGAAAGTTGGCTTAGTAGCATTAATAATAATCAACTCTGTGGTGTCTTATTCGTCGATTTTGCTAAAGCTTTCGACGTTATTAATCATGAATTACTATTAAAAAATTAGTTGAATATAGAATGTCACCCCAAACCTTATGCCTGCTCTCCTCTTTCTTAGCTGGGCGAGAGAAGTCTGTCTGCGTTAATTCAACCGTATCCAGCAAAAGACCTGTGTGTTACGGGGTTCCCCAGGGCTCTGTCCTTGGACCACTACTCTTTTCCCTGTATATTAATGATCTTCCTCTTAGTATTAATGATGACTGCGAACTCTTTGCTGACGATACGACCCTACACACTACTGATAAAAAATTAGACAAAGTTTATTCATCGTTGCAGAACAGTGTAGATGATCTCATTCATTGGACGGAGTATAACCACATGAGTCTTCACCCTAAAAAGACCAAATACATGTTAATAACAACAAGACAAAAGAGACAAAACATACGAAACAATCCTCATTCCATATTAATTGGTAACGACGCAATAGAGGAGGTAGGAGATCATAAAGTTTTGGGAGTAAATATCGATAATAATTTGTCTTGGGCCCATCATGTTCGGTCGGTATGTAAAACAATGTCCAGAAAAATATATCAGTTAAATACTTTCTAGATCAGCACTCAAGGTTATTAGACTTTAACGCATATATACAAACCATCACAGATTATTGTTCAACCATCTGGGACTCTGCCAGTGCTAATATTTTAAAACCATTGTATAGTTTACATAGGCGAGCGCTGAAACTAATTTTACTGAAACAATCCAGTCTTGTATTTGATGATTATAAGAAACTTAAGATTCTCCCACTAAAAGAAAGATTTAAATTAAATGAAGGCGTGCTCCTTCACAAAATACTTTCCGGCCGTGCACCACGAACTTTCGTTGCAAACTTTAAAGTCAAACCAAACCGAAAGTTTAACGTCCCAATTCCAAGGATAGATCTCTTCAAATCAAGCTTAGCCTATTCTGGTAGCGTCCTGTGGAATTCTCTCCCGGAATTTGTGAGAGTCCCAATGAGTCTCAATACTTTCAAAAAACACCTCTCACTGTATTTAATGTTAAATTACGAAAAATCACAGTGATGGAAGACTTCGTTTGGTTATATTTTCATTTGTCCAAAGCATCAGTGTTCATTATATCCACACAAAAACACTCAAAGCTTTAATAACACATTTACTCAGGCATGTGTATTCAGCATTGTTTTCACTACGTTACATATACGACGCTTTATATTTGTGTATAATATGTAATGTGTAAATATGTTGTTGTTTTTCTCTACCTTTTTTTCTACGTTAAATATCCGTGTAAATATGTGATTAGATTAGTCCCCTCTCTGGGCGACGGCTGGTTGAAAAAAAGCTCGTTGTATTGCTTATGCCACAACCCTCCAAAAATAAAATTTGATTTGATTTGATTTGATTTGATCTGTTTCACTCAGCAAATACAGTATAGAAATGAGTGCGCATGCTCAAGACTCACAAAAAAGCAACAACTTCAAAAGCGCCTACCCCACAAAGTCACATCATTGCCTATACCTATCTCCACTCAATGTTAACTATATTGTACGTAATACGGAATTTGACAGATGAAGCGTGTGCTGTATATAGGGAACAGGGAAGTCGCGTTACTTGATCAACTACCACATAACGAGGTCGTGTAACTTGCTGTTCGTGGAAGCCACTAGCAAATTGTGAATACGGTATGATGTCATAGGACACTTCTGTCGTGCTGTGTTTGCCACTGGCTATTCCAGTGCTGAGATCGTCG
>NC_090250.1:53551422-53628922 GCF_037325665.1 Littorina saxatilis | reverse complement strand
ACAAGAAAGAAAAAACTCTACTCAGATCTACCATCACTCTCAGAAGAACAAAAGCGAGGCTTCACATCCGTGGGACCGAGCACGATTTGTCACTTCCGGTCTCAAGGGAAACTTTCCCTTACTTCCACGCGACGTGTTTAGAGTCAAGCTTTGCCGAGCGTAACTCTATTCCGCAGTCCGAGTAATCTTGCCGGGACTTTGTCTCCCACCCGGGAGTCATTGTGAGGGAGACGAAAAGGTCCGTTAAATATCATGTGTGTGCAGTGGGAGCATTTCAAGAAGATACGGTGGTAACCACAGACATACAAGTGACAGAAGCAAACTGACTGAAAATTGAAAGCTGAAAAGTACTCTGGGCTGTTTGATGCATGGAGTGGGTTTGGTTGCCTCTTGCCTCGTGTTAATCATAGTGCAAGGATCCTTCTTGTCATTGTTTCCTGTCGTTTTAAGCCTAGTTACAATGTGGATGGGGTGTGTATATTGTATCTTAATTATTGCTGAGTCAATCACATGTGGAGGTTCAAAAAAATCATTCGAAGTAAGATAATCAATGAAAACCATCGGAAACGGAGTATATGAATACTGATGGTCTTGTTAGCCATTTCTCTCTCTCTCTCTCTCTCTCTCTCTCTCTCTCTCTCTCTCTCTCTCTCTCTCTCTCTCTCTCTCTCTCTCTCTCTCTCTCTCTCTCTCTCTCTCTCTCTCTCTCTCTCTCTCTCTCTCTCTCTCTCTCTCTCTCTCTCTCTCCTCTAAACCACACGTTCAACCTATGTCATCTTAACCAGCCTCAGTCCTGTACGTGCGAAACCAACATTATCACAGACACCACCGCCATCAGCACCATCATCCCCGCCGCTTACCAGGCTCCGACATGACGTTGAGTTCCGAGAGCCAAGGCACTGCTTCCGTCTCTAATTTCACAAAGTTTATTCGCTAAATCTCTCGTTCACTTCGGACCACACGCCCACAGACTGGGTCCTTCATTCCTCGGAAGGCCTTGTTTTATTCCGACGTTTGATCACAGCAGGGAAGACTTTACCAAAACAGCACGCGCGTGTGGCTGGGTAAAGACTTTTTTCTTCTGTTTGTTTGTTCTCGTCGATCGGTGAAGAATCATGCCGACGAAGCATGGGCATTGATCGTAAGAGTCCAAGAAGATTTTGAAACGATTTAATACAATATGTAAAAGAAACAAAAAATGTACAAAACATGCACTCTCTCTCTGTATTATTAGGCTTTTATTTATTTTCTTTGTCCAATTCAAAGATCGATGGATCGACGTTTCAGAGAACGGTGGAGTTTCGTTCATCATTGAACGTTCCATACGCCTCTTACGACATGCTGGGGAGCATCGGGTAAATTCTTCAATTCCCCCTAACCCGCGGGGGGTATGTGCATTTCATGAAAATGTAACACAGAAATAAAACATTGTTGAACGCAATTGTGTGGAGAGTACTGTGTGAAAGGAGGTCAGTATCCCCATTCATCTCTGTCTGTGTCTTGTTGTTTCAAGCCCCACCCCCACCCCCGCCTGTGGACAAACTGAACGGGGCTATGGAAACATTACCGAAAAGGCCAACTTCATCTTGGGAGATTTTCTCTAAGTATAACTGGCGAACGTGAAAAACAGAAATACATTTTTTGAGAGAATGTAACTTACCGCGCACATTAAATATGTAAACGATTGGCTTGGACTCTTCAATGCGTATCTCTCCCTCCGTCTCTTTCTCACCCCGTTCTCCATCTCTGTCTCTCTCTGGCTGTCTCTCTCTCTCTGGCTGTCTCTCTCTCTGGCTGTCTCTCTCTCTCTCCCTCTGTGTGTCTCTCTCTTTCTCTCTGTCTGTCTGTCTGTCTCTCTCTCTGTCTCTGCCTCTCTCTCTCTCTCCCAAGGACAGATTGTAAGAAAAGGCGTAGCCTTAAATCTAAATCCTTGTAAAATAAAGTTCAATTCAATTCAATTCTCTCTCTCTCTCTCTCTCTCTCTCTCTCTCTCTCTCTCTCTCTCTCTCTCTCTCTCTCATCGTCATCATCATCATCATCGTCATCTTTATTATCACGTTTTCCGACCTCCTATTGTTGGTTAACTTTTTAACTTTTTAATTTTTAATTTTTTTTATTTTTTTTTTATTTTTTATTTTTTATTTTTTTTTATTTTTTTATTATATAATTGTGTGTCTATGCGTCCCAAGGACAGATTGTAAGAAAAGGCGTAGCCTTAAATCTAAATCCTTGTAAAATAAAGTTCAATTCAATTCAATTCTCTCTCTCTCTCTCTCTCTCACCCCCGTTATCCATCTCTGTCTCTCTCTGGCTGTCTCTCTCTCTGGCTGTCTCTCTCTCTGGCTGTCTCTCTCTCTCTCTCTTTGTCTCTGTCTCTCTCTCTCTCTCTCTCTCTCTCTCTCTCTCTCTCTCTCTCTCTCTCCGCCATACTCTCTGTTCTTGCAAATCTTACAGTACAGGGCAAATTGGGTGGAAAGGAAAGGGAAGGTCAGAGGTGTGAACGAGAGCCGCGGTTATTCAGTAAATTACGAGAGCGTCCACTGGGAAGGGTTGCATATTTTCTTGAAAAGTTGTGAGATCATTTCTCGGCGACAACCTCTATCGAAGAGTGGCTTATATACGAGCACTGAGCGGCGTTTGGTTGATTTATAGCCTAGACGCAGTTTCTTGCTTACATGCGTCGTAGACCTTGGTTGTGGAATGGTGTGTGCGCAGTGCAGCGGAGGAGGATAAGGAGGTGGAGGAGGAAGAGGGAAATGAAATCGATGCATAGAGGAAGAGGAGGAAGTATTACTGCTGCTGCCGTTGCTGCTTCACCACATCGCCTGCTGGTTATTCTGACGACTAAGGTGATGATGATGATGACGATAACGATGATGATGATGGTGATGATGATGGTTATGATGATGATGATGATGACGATGATGATGTCAGATGATGATGATGATGATGATGATGATGATGAAAAGGAGGAGGGGGGGGGGTGAAATTATTTTTATTCTGCTGAGCGCCTATTCATCGCTGATACGGCTGATGATTTTGACGACTAAAATATGAAAGAGGAGGATGATGACGACGACGATGATAGAGAAGAGTTAACAGATGCGCGCAGGGAACATTATAAAGCAAATCCTGAAGAAATAAACAAAAATCGAAGTACTTTTTTTTTGTGGTAACACGACTAAAAAAGAAGCATACAACATGTCTGTCTGTCTGCTTGTTTGTTTATTTATGTTATTATTTTCTATCTTTTTGAATGCGATTTGACTCCACTATGAAACATACAGCCAGAGAAACGAATACGCTTGGCAAAGACATGTGTGCAACAATTCACGGCGTCCTCCGTTTCTGAAACCAAATGCATACCAAATGAAAGACAAGTTGCAAGAAAAACTCAGTCTTGGAATAAACGTGCTCATTAAGACAGACGTTCGCCTGTTACACTCTCGCACTTGTAATGTTGGCACTAAATCAATTTCAAGAAACGCAGCGCAAGAACTAAGCTCTGCGAATCAATCTCCGGGCGAATATTTACACCGAGTTTTTCTCGCAGCATCCCCCCCAAATTAGGAGGGAATCAATTGAACATATCTGCCGGGGGAAAGAGAAAGTCACAAATAGCCTGAATTCCGTCTGTAGGACCCATATCAATGTCCGAATGAAAACCTTCCACACGTTGGAATACTTGTGCTGTTTGATTTACGGATTTAAAACTTTATGAGTCGGACGATTTAGCTATCTGACTTTGCGTCCGTTTCTCTCTCTCTCTCTCTCTCTCTCTCTCTCTCTCTCTCTCTCTCTCTCTCTGTGTCTCTCTCTCTCTCTGTCTCTCTCTCTCTCTCTGTCTGTCTCCCTCTCTCTCTCTCTCTCTCTCTCTCTCTCTCTCTCTCTCTCTCTCTTTTCTTCACAAACTACCCCCGAATTTTTTCTACAAAGACCAAAGTCTGAAAGGAAGCCTATGACGTGCAAAGAGAGAGACAGCTGTAATTCTGTTTGTTCGGAAGATTCAAAACACTGATTGGGAAGGGTGTTTTTGGGATCATTTTCTGATTATTCTTTTTTTCAATTTCTTGTATTCCTTTCTGCTCGTCTTAGTTTTTGTTTCTTCAATCTTGTTTCATTCTTTTTAATGTTGAGTTGAGCTGACGTATATTTGTGGAGGTTTCATATTGAACTCGTATCTGGACTTTAAAGACGCGTCCCTTCCCTTTCACTCTCTATCTCTCTATTTATGTGTCTGTCGGCCTCTCTCTCGCTCTCTCTATTACTCTCTCTCTCTCTCTCTCTCTCTCTCTCTCTCTCTCTCTCTCTCTCTCTCTCTCTCTCTCTCTCTCTCTCTCTCTCTCTCTCTCTCTCTCCCTCTCGTTTGCTCACTCTTTTTGGCGAGGAACAAAAAACGTCGCAGACGTCTTGAGGTCACAAAACATCGCCGACAAGCCAGACCTAAAAGTTGCCAAAGAGCAGCGTTTTAACCCTTCCACAATAAACTAACTGCGAAGAAAGACGGCAGTATTTTTGTCAATAATATGATTTATTGCTGTCTATCCGCTTTTCGAACTCTGGACTGATTACTGATATTGAAAACAGGCGTATTTTTACATTGAACCAGGAGGAAAGTTGGAACAGGTTCTTTTTACACTCACACACACACACATGCACACACACACACACACACACACACACACACACACACACGAACGCACGTACGCACGCTCGCTCGCACACACACACACACACACACACACACACACACACACACACACACACACATACACACACATACACGCACGAACGCACGCTCGCACACACACACACACACACACACACACACACACACACACACACACACACACACACACACACACACCATGTCTCCTTCATACCAACCCCTTTCTTGCCCAGCTTCACCCCCCAACAAAACCATAAAAATTAACAAGTCGCGTAAGGCGAAATAACAACATTTAGTCAAGCTGTCGAACGCACTGCATTTTTTCACCAAGACCGCATACTCGTAGTTTCGTCAGTCCACCGCTCGTGGCGTGGCAAAGGCAGTGAAATCGACAAGCCAGAATAGTGCAGTAATGGTCGCGCTGAGCAGGATAACACGCTTTTTTGTATCTCTATTCTTTTTAGCGTACTGAGTTTGTTTTTAATCCAAACATATCACATCTATATGTTTTTGGAATCAGGGACCGACAAGGAATAAGATAAAATTGTTTTTAAATCGATTATGAAATTTAATTTTGATCATAATTTTTATATCTTTAATTTTCAGAGCTTGTTTTTAATCCAAATATAACATATTTATATGTTTTTGGAATCAGGAAATGATGTAGAATAAGATGAACGTAAATTTGGATCGTTTTATATAAAAAAAATATATTAAAATTTTTAGATTTTTAATGACCAAAGTCATTAATCAATTTTTAAGCCACCAAGCTGAAATGCAATACCGAAGTCCGGCCTTTGTTGAAGATTGCTTTACAAAAACTGCAATCAATTTGATTGAAAAATGAGGGTGTGACAGTGCCGCCTCAACTTTTACAAAAAACCGGATATGACGTCATCAAAGGTATTTATCGAAAAAAAGAAAAACACATCCGGGGATATCATTTCCAGGAACTCTCATATCAAATTTCATAAAGATCGGTCCAGTAGTTTGGTCTGAATCGCTCTACACACACACACGCACAGACAGACATACACACACACATACACAACGACCCTCGTCTCGATTCCCCTTCTATGTTAAAACATTTAGTCAAAACTTGACTAAATGTAAAAATGAATTAAATAAAGCAGAAGACCTCAAGTTCAAGAGGAGAGCGTGAGAGCAGCAGAGACAGGGGTACCGGAACTTTGTGCATCAAAGACCTGATTAGCGTCAAACGGCGGGATTCTTCAAGCGACAAAAAATGCCAACTCATCCTTTTTGACCGAGTCCTGGCGTCGATATCCGGCCAGCTCGAGGAGAACGAAGTGTCCACGCTGGCTGCAGCAGTTGTGATTGTATGTGTGCTGCGAAAAGGGAAACGATACATCACCCAACGGCCAGAGTCGCCAGCCACAGCCTCCAGTTCGTTTCAAGACACTTGACGCGATGGGACCGCCTTTAGCCAATAGGCTTATTTATTTAGTACAGGCTTTGTGTGCCATATAAGGAAGCGCTACATCGCAAATGTTGCGTACACGTCATTTCCGGTTGGCGGTGAAACGAAGTTCACACCAAAAACACAAACGACTTTCGTTGAATTGGGCGATTCTACGAATCTACTTTCGTTGACTTTGTAATCATGTTTTGGTTATTTATGTATGGAAAACTTTAATCTATTGGATATAGGTTACCTGATCGTAATTTTAACTGTTCATATCTTCCTACTTTAAGGTCTGGAGTGAACGCTAAAGTCGATCCTTCACTGCATTTCTGTAGCATACATTTGCCTAGGTTGCACTTGGGAAAATCAAAGATGGCGGCCCGTAGCCGGTTGCCGCTTCACGACTTTAGAGTTATATTTCTTCCCTAATATCAATAGAATACTTATATATATCCCATGACCTCCCTTCTTTGTCTCTGTTACTTCAGTATGGGTATATATGTTGTATTTTTATAGCTCAATAAATACATCATGGACTCCAAAAAATATATGATAGTGCAGATTCCGATTTGGGCAAAGGACTACTTTCCTCCCGACCTTTGACCTCGCTCGCGCCGAACAATGTGACACATTTGTATGAAGTTCTAAAATCGTATTGCACGGCTCAGAAAACCATATCAGTTGCACGCAAAAATGAATCTCAGAACTGGTCTGATGTATGAGATGCAATAAGCAAAAGT
This sequence comes from Littorina saxatilis, assembly GCF_037325665.1. Taxonomy (NCBI): domain Eukaryota; kingdom Metazoa; phylum Mollusca; class Gastropoda; order Littorinimorpha; family Littorinidae; genus Littorina; species Littorina saxatilis. The sequence continues at coordinate 53,622,087 of NC_090250.1, read as the reverse complement.
TTCTTTCATTATGAAAGCAATGCAGGTCGAAAAAAACGAACATTCAACTTACAAGATAACCAGATGCTAGCGAACCAAAACAAAAACACGAGTACCCTCCCCTTGCATCGTTAGCAGACGACTTTTGAGAATCTGTCGGTAGTGTGTTTTGCCGGTGTGCGCCTTCAGCTATCAAACATCGGCTGTTTCACGTGTTTTGCGAGCAAGTCTACTCTTTTGCCTGGCTCTGCAGTAAGTCCACATATTTTTCCGTAATCCAGTCATATTCCTTCAAAATGCAATCAATCGGCGGTGACAGACGTGTCGGTCGCGTTTTCCTCTCACCCATACCAGTTTAAGTTCATCCATGCAAACACACTCGCAAATCACGTAGATACATTTCAAATAGGGAGCAAATGGTTAAATCTAAACCTACATATTTGTTCCCTAAGATTTGCTTCTCTGTCAATAAGCCTAATTACACACGTTCGAGAAAAACAACGTGGAATCAATTCTGAATCGAGTAAGCCAAATGGGTCCCAAACCCGTTTCGCCCGTTCTGCCGACCTGAAACGCAAAACAAAAGAATTGTGCGCTTCAACTAAATTAATTTCTATTCGACTTCATTACTTTCTTGCAACTTATGAACCTTTACTTAAAGCTTTTAAATGGTCTGAAAGTAGTGTTACCGCGTACTTATCGATGCACTCATTCGTTTTATTTTTTCAGCGACGGTCACTTAGTTTAAGGTTGCAAAAGGGCTAAGTCTCGCTGGCAACAGTTTTACCCTGCACAGATCGCAACAGTGCCGCTAGTAGTCTACACTTTGTGTTTGATGGTAGAATGGGATATACAGATTACAACACTCGTGGTTTTTTATATGGCTTGTATTTCAGTCAAGACCCAGCGGGAATATCAATCGAGAGACACTCGCCAGAGGCTCGTGTCTCCCGATGATATTCATCCGCTGGGTCTTGACTGAAATACAAGCCATATAAAAAACCACTCGTGTTGTAACCTATACTTATAGGGCAGACCTTAATTTGTGAACTGTCTCACTTTGAACAGTTATACATTGTATAAATTAATCGCACATAACACACATCGCACATCGCGCTTCTTCTGCGAACAGAACTTCTCTGCTGGCGTCAGACTAAACCGCGAAACTTTTTAACACGCACTGTTGAGTTCCGTTGTGCGCGCGCATCCCAGCGGGCAAGAGAAAATGAGGTGGAGAAGACAAAATGGTGGGCTTTGTTCTTGTCTCTAAATCTAGCTAGTGTAACATTCTTCTTTATTTGGTGTTTAACGTCGTTTTTAACCACGAAGGTTATATCACGACGGAGTGTAACATTGGTTCTTTCAAATGCCCCTAATGGCTTTGACAAGAGGGTGTGAACCTAAATTGTCTTCTTCTGCAGTGTTGGTTGAACACTGGTTGTTTGTTGTTGTTTCTTGTCCCGAGAACTCAGGGTGTTAAGATATAGGAGAACGACTTGAGAACCACACACATTTGAAGGTGTTCTTTATTCATACAAAACTTCAAATGTAATAAGGGAAAGTCGCCAATCCCGGAATAGTCGGCCAACTTGGAACACCTCAATATGCGATCAACGGGGAACAATTGTTTTGCAGAAATGTCTAGTGACATTCCTTGATATTATTCCAGCAAACCAAATGACTACCGCGGCAAAACAAAAACAATTGTACGTTTTTTAAACTTTTCTTCCTTCTTCTTCTTATTTCTACCGTCTATAATTTGTATTATTACTCTTTATCTATATACGTTCACGTAAAATGTTGATTGCTGTGATAAACCTTCATAGATTTGCAATAACTTGAACGCAAAAAAAGATTTGAAACGTCACGTGTATCCAACAGAAAAACGCGAAATCCATGCAGGTGCCATGCGGCAATGATGGAACACATCAGAGAGGCAAACATGGAACAGTGTTCCAGCTTTGCCGCATTCTGTTCCATCTTACCCTCATCAAACAATAAACAGAACACTGCTGTTTTATTCACGTATTCAATTCTCTTTTCGGTTTTGTTGTGTTTTTCCTTTCTATAAGTTTTATTGAATGATTGATTGATTTGTTTGACAGTATTATGAGACCCGAACGGCGGTGGTTACCAGAAGAAATGGGCTGCGCTTTGTCGGCAGTGAAAAACGGAGATATGGGTTTGCGTTGCGCATCAAGAGCATATGGTGTTACTGTCACAACTCTTAAAAGGCATTTAGAAGGAAACAAACACATTTGCAAAAGAAGAAGTAAAGTTCACAGGAAGACCTTCTACATTAACACCAGAGATAGAACAAGAACTAATCAATAGCATTCTTGAAGCTGAAATAAATTTACCAACGTCACCCCCATCGTTGTTTTGTACACTGTACATGGAGATTCTGGTCATTATGATTGTTTGGTGTCAGCAGCAAATGTAAGCTTACCTGATGCTGATGTCCTGCAACGCACAACCACAAGCTCGTCGACGAGATCATCACGAAAAAAACAATCTTCTCCTTACAAGCAAAAGCTGGAGATTTCACTTGCAAAAAGGCGTGCAGGTCAACAGAAAAGAGGAAAGAATGAAGTTACAAAATCTTCTGCTCAGAGAAACAAGAGCCCTGGGAATATCTTCTGATCAGAGGGAAAAATGGAGAACATTCTCGACGATGCGTTCTATCCCGGGGGAAAGCACTTGGTACTGCTTCATGTGTGGCACCAACTCCCCTAAGAACATGATACAGTGCCAGAGGTGCACACAGTGGGCACACGAGGACTGCGCTGACAGCAGCGGACAAAAGGACTTCGAAATCTGTACTTAGCAATTTTTGTGTGTCTGCAAAATCAGTTCTTAAATCTGTTCTTAGTTATTTGCTTTGAGACTTTATGCGTAATGATTTTTACATTTAGTCAATTGGGCAGGTCGCCTTTGTATATCTATTTGTCATAAAAAAAGGGGTACAAATGAAGCTGCGAAATTTCGTGGTATTCCTTCATGTGTGGCACCAACTCCCCTGAGGATATGTTATAGTGCCAGAAGTGCACACAGTAATCACACGATGACTGCGCTGACAGTAGAAGACAAAGGACATTGTCTGCGAAATCGGTTCTTTGCCTATTTTTTCCTTCTTTTTTTTTAAGGTTTTGTATTTCAGTCCTGTTTAGACCTAGCCCTTATTTATCTTTTTGCTTTACATTTAAGGCTTAAATTGTTATCCGATTTGTTATTTCCTTGGTAAAAATCAAAATATGATGTTGAAAAAAAGAAATTTACATAAAATGGCTTAATCAAAATGTTATGACGTATTTATTTATCTTGTGTGTGTGGCAATGTGTGCTTGTTTGTGTGTGAATGAGAGTGTGTGCGTGTATATGTGGGTGTGTGTAAGACACAGACAGAGCTAGAAAGAGAGTCAGGGTGTGTTTGTATGTGTTCCGAGTTTGACAACACAGTGTTCCACTTTACACACCCATGCGTCCAACCTTGAACAATTGCAGACATTTTTATTATGATCAGTCTGATGAGTTGCGTGACTTTTATTTTATTTTATGGGGTTCGTTTATTTACTGATAGAGTCTAGTATGTGGCAATATAAAGAACGCTTTGCAATATCCATTTTTTTGTCTGGTACGGCTGTTTCTCCTTAACTGTTCCAGGTTTAGCGACTTTCCCCTATGTACAAAAAAGGAGAATTTGAATACGTATACTCAAGCTTATGCTTACATCAATGGGTCCCTTTCATGACAGGGATTCTTTGGTCAAGAAAACAGACACCCCGGCAGAGACCGCCCTTTACTTAGAAATGTCCTTCCATGTGACCAATTCATGCAAAGCAGAAAAAAACGATATATCTTACGAAAGAAAATTTTGCGCATCAGTGAAATTTTTTTATCGTTGCACATGTCCTTTTGTATTCGGGCATGTTAGTTAAATAATGAGACACAGATGAAACAACGAGTTCTGTTATTCGAAATTGTCCTCGCATGTGTGTCTTATATTTAGTGCATTGCATGTGCTAATGTATTGGATACATTCTCAAAGTTGAATTTCCTGTGTCATTAGAATCATATGGCTGACGTCGGCTGGCTCTCAGCGTCAAATGACTATTTTGAGGTAATGTGTTCTAAGAAATATTCATAGTTCAACTGTTGTATATGATGAGAATAAATGTAATGACATGGGGATGGAATGAAAGAAGGTAAAGACATTGATATTTTCCCCTGTACAACACACCATTATAACTCGCTTCATAGCTAGGTGTGTGATGCGTTAAAAAAGGCAAATGTCATCACCTTCCATAACAAAAAGTCCGACGTGTACAAATTCATACATTCTGTCCACTTGATCTCATTTAAATTGAAAGGCATTCATCAACATGTTACTTTCCGCATGACTTTCAAGTATACATTAACTTTTACCGCGTATGGGTCTCGTGTAGCTTATTAAAAGTTATTCCTACAAAAATTCACTTTTGAAACATAATCTGAAGCACACGAAGCCTTACACTGGGTTTGAAGTCAAATGAACAGTTATATCATATGCACATGTTAACATTGAGATTGATATGTACATAATATTTTACTGTGCGATATCATGTACATTTGATTGGCTGATAAAAAACTTGGTTTTGAGTTAAAACATTCGCGCATCTAGAAGTCTAGACAGAGACGGTTAGAGATATGTGGGCAAAGGTATGGCACCCCTGTACATTCTACAAGGCCAAAAGAACACAACAGAGTCTAGGCTAAGACGGCGTAAAAACTTCAGCCAGGATTTACGAAACAAACGTGTTTGTAGGGCCAAGAAGATTGCACCAACATAAGACTCAGATTACAGGACCAATAGTTTTACGATGCACACTTTACAAAACAAGAAGAGCAAACGCTCGATCGAGTCACTTTCGCAGTTCTGAATATTATATGAGGCATCAGATGGACAGGAAGAAATTGCTATTCACAACACAATGAGTCACGTTCACATAAAATTTGAGCCCGGTCACTTTTATAGTTTCCGAGAAAAGCCCAACGTTAAGTTGTGTGTTGCCGAACAGAAAAGGCTAGTTATCTCCCTTGTTTTTCTGATAACGTTCGTAAAAGGCTACAGATGTAAATACTTTGATGTAAAGAATAATCCTACAAAGTTTCAATCACATCCGATGAACTTTGTCAAAGATATAAAATGTCTAATTTTTCCTTTGACGCTGACCTGTGACCTTGAAAAAGGTCAAAGGTCAACGAAACCATCGTTAAAGTGTAGAGGTCATTGGAGGTCACGACTAAACAAAATATGAGCCCGATCGCTTTGATAGTTTCCGAGAAAAGTCCAACGTTAAGGTGGTGTCTACGGACGGCCGGACAGACTAACACTGACCGATTACATAGAGTCACTTTTTCTCAAGTGACTCAATAAAACCGGCCCTGGTGCGTGTACCCACTGGTGCCGATTGCACATTTGGCTGAGAGTGTGCATAAGTTAAAACTGGCGGGGATGTAGCTCAGTTGGTAGCGCGCTGGATTTGTATTCAGTTGGCCGCTGTCAGCGCGAGTTCGATCCCAGGTTCGGCGGAAATTTATTTCACAGAGTCAACTTTGTGTGCAGACTCTCTTCGGTGTCCGAACCACCCCCCGTGTATACTACATTGGGTGTGCACGTTAAAGCTCCCACGATTGACAAAAGGGTCTTTCCTGGCAAAATTGCTTAGGCACAGTTAATAATTGTCTACCATACCCGTGTGACTTGGAATAAGGCTGTGAAAGGTAAATATGCGCCGACACGGCTGCAATCTACTGGCCGTATAAAATTTCATCTCACACAGCATCACTGCAGAGCGCCTAGAACTGTACCCACGGAATATGCGCAATATAAGCCTCATTGATTGGTTGATTGATAAGTTACAGGACGCAATGTACCGTCCCTCTCTAACAGCGTACAAACCATCATGTCCCAAATAGGTCCCAGCTACCTCAGAGGACGTTAAACCCCAAAGTCAGTCAGTCACCGTCCCTCTCATGGGCATGATCATTCTCACAGCCAAGTTTCACAGGCTTTCGCGTAAAATAGCAGTATCCTTTCACTTGATGTGGTTGGCATATTGATTCAAATGTAATGTGTAATTGCGAATAAAGGTTGAGACGTGTTGAGGCGTTTTGTAAATAAAATGTTAAAGTAAAAATCAAAAATATAAAAAAGTATTATTTTACTTGGACTGATACTAACAATCAATCGCATGGCTTTATTACGTTCAGAGTTGTAAGTGTTTTGCTAAATGTATTTAACAGATTGACATTGGTGTCATTTTTCAAATAAATTCAACACACACAAGCCATTATGCACAAAGAGCACGTTCTTGATTGTTGGCACGTGCTTGACTTGAAGGGTGTTCCTATCCCGCTTACAATCCTGACCTGATTCGTGGTGCTGAACATAATGCTTACAATCCTGACCTGATTCGTGGTGCTGAACATAATGCTTACAATCCTGACCTGATTCGTGGTGCTGAACATAATGCTTACAATCCTGACCTGATTCGTGGTGCTGAACATAATGCTTACAATCCTGACCTGATTCGTGGTGCTGAACATAATGCTTACAATCCTGACCTGATTCGTGGTGCTCAACATAATGCTTACAATCCTGACCTGATTCGTGGTGCTCAACATAATGCTTACAATCCTGACCTGATTCGTGGTGCTCAACATAATGCTTACAATCCTGACCTGATTCGTGGTGCTGAACATAATGCTTACAATCCTGACCTGATTCGTGGTGCTGAACATAATGCTTACAATCCTGACCTGATTCGTGGTGCTGAACATGATGCTTACAATCCTGACCTGATTCGTGGTGCTGAACATAATGCTTACAATCCTGACCTGATTCGTGGTGCTGAACATAATGCTTACAATCCTGACCTGATTCGTGGTGCTGAACATAATGCTTACAATCCTGACCTGATTCGTGGTGCTGAACATAATGCTTACAATCCTGACCTGATTCGTGGTGCTGAACATAATGCTTACAATCCTGACCTGATTCGTGGTGCTGAACATGATGCTTACAATCCTGACCTGATTCGTGGTGCTCAACATAATGCTTACAAACCTGACCTGATTCGTGGTGTTGAACATAATGCTTACAATCCTGACCTGATTCGTGGTGCTGAACATAATGCTTACAATCCTGACCTGATTCGTGGTGCTGAACATAATGCTTACAATCCTGACCTGATTCGTGGTGCTCAACATAATGCTTACAATCCTGACCTGATTCGTGGTGCTCAACATAATGCTTACAATCCTGACCTGATTCGTGGTGCTCAACATAATGCTTACAATCCTGACCTGATTCGTGGTGCTGAACATAATGCTTACAATCCTGACCTGATTCGTGGTGCTGAACATAATGCTTACAATCCTGACCTGATTCGTGGTGCTGAACATGATGCTTACAATCCTGACCTGATTCGTGGTGCTGAACATGATGCTTACAATCCTGACCTGATTCGTGGTGCTGAACATAATGCTTACAATCCTGACCTGATTCGTGGTGCTGAACATAATGCTTACAATCCTGACCTGATTCGTGGTGCTGAACATAATGCTTACAATCCTGACCTGATTCGTGGTGCTGAACATGATGCTTACAATCCTGACCTGATTCGTGGTGCTGAACATAATGCTTACAATCCTGACCTGATTCGTGGTGCTGAACATGATGCTTACAATCCTGACCTGATTCGTGGTGCTGAACATAATGCTTACAATCCTGACCTGATTCGTGGTGCTCAACATAATGCTTACAATCCTGACCTGATTCGTGGTGCTCAACATAATGCTTACAATCCTGACCTGATTCGTGGTGCTCAACATAATGCTGTCACGAGAAGGAATGTATCTGTGTCGACATATCACACCTAATTAACATGGAACTTAAATCATAACGCAATGTTATTTGTCTGATTCAAAACCTACAAATGTCCTGTTGAGCAAAGACGGCAAACAAAAACGTTTTCTCCTGCGCATTTACAGAGATACGATAAGACAGTTTCAATTGGAAGACATCTACACAAAATATCTTCATTTGTAATAAAGGCAAACCAACATATATTGTTGAACAAAAAAAACCAGCTAAAATGTTCATTTTGCGCAACAAATGACCGTTCACACACACACACACACACACACACACACACACACACACACACACACACAAACACACAAACGCACACACACACACACACACACACACACACACACACACACACACACACAAACACACAATGCACGACGATCAGCTGGGAAGCATCATAGCTCTTTTTTTTTCAATCACCGTCTTTTAAGGATTTCGACTTGAAGCATTCCGGCAATAATTATCTAACAACACAGCGTTCTTTTTGTCAGTCTACGCTGGAGGGTAAAATCGAGGCCGGTTCTTCTTTTCACACAGCTTGACCTTTGCACAAAAAATCAAATGACATGACCTTCACGATCATAAAACAAAAATATACACGCGTGATAAAAAATTTAAAAAAAAAACCACCATCACAACAACAGAAACCTTGGAACATCAATGTCGATTACGTATATCCATAAAACAAAAACTCCGTTTAAAAGTTTCTCCTCCTAAAGAAAGTCCCTTTTCTCATTAGTGGGACATAAATCATGCAAGGGAGTTAATCACCTCGTTTATGGGAAGATAATGACCCGACAACGCGCGACGCCCTCTACCGGTGAATGTCGTCGGCGCAGAAGCTGATAGTTTCATTAAAGTCAGCTAGGTGGCGCTGCTCTCTACCTCTTTCAGTGTCGCAGGGAAACGCTTGTACATTGTACAGACAGGGAATTAAATGGGTATTTTTCACCTCAAAAAAGCTGGTGCAAAATGTGGGGTCAATCAAATGATAATGCTATATTGTGCTTTATTATGCTGGGGGGTTTGGTTGTTCTTTGTGGGGGCCCGGGTAGCTCAGGTGGTAGAGCACTGGACTTGTGATCGAGAGGTTGCTGGTTCGAATCCGGGCCGGGACGGACACGGGTCAACTTTATGTGCAGACCCAGAGACGGTATCCATCTCCCACCCCCGTGTCACCACAATGGCACGTTAAAGATCTTGGTCATTCTATCATAAGTGCAGATGGCTGATACCACCTAAACACGCATACATCAAAAAGCCGTGAGGGCGTAAAACTCGAATCGTATAAACCAATTCATGTCCAATTATAGGCAATTAAGACCTGACGGACAATAAGCCCTTAAAATGTACTACTTGTTCTTTGTTGGTGTTTGTTGTTGTTGGGTTCTTCTTTTTAATCTCACGCCTTTTTACTCCGTAAGTGAGGCAGAGAAAATACTGCCCGCAGTCCTTTGCGAGACAATCGTTTACTAAAAATTATAAGTTGTTTTGGTGTTTTTACACCCCCGGTATAGGGGTGTGTATAGGATTCGCTTGATGTGTTTGTTTGTTTGGGTGTGTGTTTGTGTTCGCATTGAACGGACCGATCGTCACCAAACTTGCAGGTTCTATACATTCCTGAGACGGTCCTTACAAAAATTGGGACCAGTCAAACACACGGTTAGGGAGTTATTGGTGGATTAAGATTCTACAAGGACTTATAGAGGCACATATTAATGGTCAAAGGGAAATAACCTTCTCAGTTGGTGGCAGTGAGAATGGTTATTTCCCTTTGACCAACGGGGGTGTTTTTCCTACCTCGGAGGAATTTTTTAAACAGGTTTCCCAAGTTCACAATACACTCTTTCAAACTTGAATATCTGACATTACATGGACTAAACACCAAACACATCTTTCCTGTTTGCCCTTGACATTCCTCGGACAACACTGCTTTCAGGGTTACAAAATAAATCATGACAAACTCCTGACAGTTTTCCTGTATACAGGCCAGAGATGCTTTTGGGTCGATGACGTCGATGACAAGGGCAGCCACAGTTTATGGAGGTGGGGGAGGGGGCTGTTTTGGGGACTGTGTGTCATGAAAAATGATTTTTTTCGATGATGGAAAGGGGGGTGGGGAGAGAGAGAGGGGGAGAAAAGATGAGAGAAAGACAAGGCCTCTACCTCTGTGCCGTGAGTTTCTCTCGCAGTCTGCGTGTGCCTACGTGTCTAATTGTCGTCTGAGAAGCAGACAAGCGAGAAATGGCATTTGAACTTGGTGCATTTTTATTTTGTTCTCTTGTCCTTTCTTTCCTTTTTTATGGGTGGGGGAGGGGGGTTCTGTCTTTCTTTCTTTATGTTTGACCTTCTAACAAACTACCACACCGCATCCCTTCCATCACACCCTGATCCCGACCCCATATAACGGCACGTGCAAGGTAGTGTCAGCTGAATACGAAATACAGCGAATCCCTGCCAAGTCGTTTATTTTTTCTGCTCGATCCTTCTCGACAAATATGCTCAGCTCTGAGAGAGCAAACCAGATGTTACCACTGCAAAATTCAAGCGTTGATTGAAGCTCTCAAGGTCATACACGCCGTATAGATGGGGTTTCGGGTAGCGTTTGCTGTACAGAATTCTGTACATGATTGTATCCCTATTTTTCAACCTCGTAGCCCCGGAAAGTCATAAATAGACCACAGCTTTAAGGAGAGCTACACATCCATAAGCTGTTTGAGGTAATACATTGTTATTAAACGCTGTTGACGAGTCAATGTTTGTGGGATGGAATACTCTGTTGTTCTTTCCAGGATAGCGCATAATATGCTCTTTGTGACGCTAAAAGTATAATCTGTATTTAGTTTTTGCAGATATGGAGAGAAGGAGGGAAATAGCTGATTTGTTGTTTTAAAAGTTCGTTTGTGCAGGTCCACGTACTCTATGAAATATGTAAAGGTGACATGTTTAAAGGTGGAGTGTGAAGGGTTGCGTGGCATGTTTAGTGCACCGATGCTTTCTGTTGCAGCTTGCTGTTGCTGTTTCTACCTATTCCATTTCTTACCATTTCTAGTAATTTACGGGGAGGACCTTCTGCGGCTGAGTGAGGCGCCTGATATCTCCACTATTCACTGCTTCGCTCCACGCCAGCCGGCACTACAGTCAGCGGAGCAGTTGTGGGGATAAACTATTTACGGGTCCCCCACTTCGTGGCAGAAAGCTAAGTGAACCGTGCTATCACCACTAAGTCATCTTTCGTATTTATGATTATATTTGAGTGGTGACAACGTCCGGGTGTGACACCTGCATAAACAAGTGATTTTTTGCAGAACAGCTAGTTTTCCTTATCTTTACACGAGTACAGCGTGTTATTATTATTTAATACACTTTAACTGGCACTTTTGTCAGTTACTCTTTTTACGTCTTGGACGTAAAACATCTCTTGAAGTGAAGTATTGAGGGAGGTGGCGAGATCGTATATAAACAGGCGTCTGAAATTTATATTTGTTGTTGATTCTATCTTTTTGTATGACTGCGAGAGTGGTTCGTGGTGTGGTTAGTTAGTTAGTAGTAACTGACCGTTCATAATCATCTTTATTGATCTTGGAAACGTGACACGCACTAGTTCCACGTATCAAACAATCAGCACCATTGGCCATTACTTGGACAATCCACGTTTTTCAAGCTCAAACCCATTCACTTCTTTGATTTGTCACATATGAACATTGTTTTTAGTTACTTAGCTTGTTATGACTGAAACGTCGTAAAAATGATGACACAATTACATATTATTCTTCCGTCCGTTTCAAAAGCTTCATTTTGTCTTCGACTACAAATATCAATAACTAACCTTTCAGTTTTTCGTTTTGTTTGTTTTTGGTTCGTGGGTAATTCTGGCTTTCTTGCGTGAACAGTTTTTAAAGTACAAGTATTATATAAGCCTGTCAGCAATTAGCCTACATCTTGTTCAGGTGTGTGTGTGAGATCTGTTGACAAAACAGAGGCGGCTTTGATGGCTTTTTGCTTGAAAATAAATAATAATAATAATAATAATAATAATTGTCAGTAAGTACTGGTGTCACATGACTGATGTGAACCAGTTGATTGGCTAATGGCGATGCGCTAAAACTGTTAGCGCACTCTTGGAGTGCGCTAACTTTTCCACAGAGCGTATTCTTACGCCCTTTACCTAAGCAAGACTGTGCTCTCATCCTCAGAATTAATTACTGACATGTAGCTTATATTCTCCACAATACCAAATGACCATAAATTCCCTGCTTCTCAATTAAAGCAGAAGTGGTTTTTTTTCTGACAGATTGCATGTGCCTGTGCCACAGTGCGGCTGCCACTGATCTAAAAATAGAAGCCGCTGTCTCTCGCCGACTTGCATAGATTCTTCTCATCGTGTTAGTGGCATGTAGCTTATCATCCACATTACCAAATGATGAGTTGATATAAAATTCCCACCCGCTAGCAGAAAACACAAGTGTTATTCCGATAACGTACCAGCTAGACCAGTTTGGAAGACTGACTCGATCGACTGTCATACGTAGCCGCACTGACTACACTGAAATACGACTGCATCAGTTCAGTAAATGAATGGTTTCCGAATTATTATTTCAAGGCAAGAACAATCGTAATCGAAAACGTGAAGGGTTCAGAACGTTCTTACCATTATAAGACTTATTACCAGCGTGCCTCGTGCGTGCAGACTCAGTCAGTGCAGACTGCATGCAGTGGTTTGATTGCCCTAGCAGACGACATAAACCCCGCTCAGCAAATTAACATGTTGGGCAAATGTGAACGAAAAAACGATGGGGATATAATACGTGTAGGGTTCAGAGCATTCTTACCGTTCATATTTAGTATCAGACTCCCCGATGAGTGAAGATTCAAAAGAGAAATATGCCACATTTGTTTTGAAAATGTGCGAACCGTCGAGTCCCGCGGCTTCGAGTCAATTCAAGGGGAGTCACTCCGCACAGTCAATCCGTCCAAGCTCGACTGGAGGTTTCGAATCGCAAATAATGAAGAGCACAGCCCTTTCTCCGAGTTCAAATGAGGTCTCTCTGAAAGATCATCACTGTTCAGCTTAACGCTACACTGGAATTTACCAACAGAAATTAAAATGCGTGTGACGAAAGCACGACACACTTGAGACACCCCACACAAAAGTAGATCTTTACTGTACACGACCTGACCACACAGTTATGCCTATTCAAATGCGCGTTGCAAAATGTGCGCTTGGAATCTTCTTTTTTCTATGGCGGTACTGACAATATCGTTATTGAAACAATCCCAGTGCACTAAGGGATTTATAGAGCAAATCTCGAAAATAATTATTGAACTCAGCGCTATGCGCTTCGTTCAATAATGAATTTTCTCGATTTGCTCTATAAATCCCTTAGTGCACTGGGATGTCTCAATAACTTAAATAATAATAATAATAATAATAATAATAATAATAATAATAATAATAATAATAATAATAATAATAATAAATGAGCATGTATATAGCGCAACATCATAACTTTACAATTATGCTCTTTGCGCTTGACACATTTAAAATTAAAACACAGTTATACAAGCATTTACATCTACATTCATAGTCAACAACGCTTAATTAAAAGCATGACATGGTAGTGAACTTGCATAAAGACCATCTCTCTCTCTCTCTCTCTCTCTCTCTCTCTCTCTCTCTCTCTCTCTCTCTCTCTCTCTCTCTCTCTCTCTCTCTCTCTCTCTCTCTCTCTCTCTCTCTCTCTCTCTCTCTCTCTCTCTCTCTCTCTCTCTCTCTCTCTCTCTCTCTCTCTCTCTGGCCCCACCATACCTAAATGCATTCTTGACTAAAGCTTCCGAGCGCTATGTGTCAAACAAATCTATATATATATTACCAAGGACTCGCATAGATCTATACAAAACTAGCTTTGCTTTTGTGGGACCTTCACTGTGGAACTCTCTTCCTTCGAATGTACAAACGTGCCGTTCATTGAACGCATTCAAAACCTCCCTCAGGAAACACATACTGAGGTCTTCATAAGTTACGCTGCCGGTATTGTAGCTAGCTTTGTTAATTATAATTATTTTATTACTCTGAAATATTGACTGTTGCATGCCTACATATGGCTAAATCTACCTGTATTGGTAGGCTCACTGTGTGCTTGTTGAATGGCACTTAGTTGTGTGTATATCATTATTAGTATTATATGTGTTCCTCCTTGTGCGTCTGCGTGTGAGTGCGCAAGTGTGATTGCGTAATTAATGTTCCAGTCTGTAATTGCTTTATTGATGTTCCATTCATGTATTTTCTACTACTTTTCTCATTTATTATTACTGTATGTTTGATGTTTCTATGATTCTAGTCGGGCGCACGCGTGAATGTGTTTGTGTGAATGTAAAGGGCACATTGTAAGATTAAGCCCATGGCCTAAAATGTCTACCCTTTATGTGAATAAAATGTTCTAAGTCTAAGTCTAAGTCTAAGTCTCTCTCTCTCTCTTTAGGTTTGCCTGTTTCCCTCCGTCGGTCTGTCTGTCCGTCTGTTTCTGTCTGTCTGTCTGTTTGTCTGCTCTCTCTTTCTCTCCCTGTCTTTCTCTCGCGTTTTCTACTCGAAGCTCCAACCTGTCGGTTAACGGGAATTTTCTCAGATATTATGTTATCTTCTGTCGTCTCCCTCAATTTTGCATTTCTTGCATCTGTTGTTTGATTAAATTACAATCATTGGGCTGCAGCGAACAAATCTTTCAGAAAAAAGGTGGCCGTTAGGAATCTAGGGTGTTTGCAAGATTTTTGAGAAGACATAGACGTGCACTAATGTAGCAGAAGAACTTGCTTAATATTCTGTTGGTGTACAAATGAAAGCATGTTGAAAACAACATAATCTGATTTGAAGAGGTGAAGATCGAGACAGCACAATACAGACGCCTTGACACATCGCGGTTAGCATACATAACAACTGATTACATGCCCCCCCCCCCTCTCTCTCTCTCGCTCTCTCTCTCTCTCTCTCTCTCTCTCTTTCTTCTCTCTCTCTCTCTCTCTCTCTCTCTCTCTCTCACACACACACACACACACACACACACACACACACACACGCACACACACATTAACACTCACACACTCACACTCACACACTCACACACACACACACACACACACACACACACACACACACACACACACACACACACACACACACACGTAAAGGTGGAGAGAAGGAGACATGTAGGCAGGCGAAGAATTAAAGAGACAAAAAGAAATAGAAATAAAAACTGAGATGCACAAATAACCAATTTAACAACAAACGAACCCTAATTGCTTTGAAGAACAAGAGGCGAAGCCATCAAGGCTCACGTAAGAAATCGACAAACAGTAACACAAACTCAATCACTCCGTCACACACACACACACACCACACACCACACACACACACACACACACACACACACACACACACACACACACACACACACACACAGAAAGAGCATAGGTGAAACTGTGCAAGACAGTGAGACACTAGATCTAGATCTGTCTGTCTGCATGTAGCCTACTTACAGGGACACGACTGCCAACTAGTCTCGGCCCGCTCAAAATAATAATGACCGAGACTTTCAGTACTTCCTTCGCGTGACGTCTAACCCTCTTACGTCATAATGTGACGTCAATGTAATGTGACATCTTCAAATGTTAGAGTTTCTACCACAGACATACACACGCACGCACGCACGCACATACGCACATACGCACGCACGCACAGACAGACAAAGTTACGATCGCATAGGCCACACTTACGTGAGCCAAAAACAAGTCGCGTAAGGCGAAATTACTACATTTAGTCAAGCTGTCTAACTCACGGAATGAAACTGAACGCACTGCATTTTTTTCACCAAGACAATACAGCTTCGTCAATCCCCGCGACAAGGAAATCGCTCACTTTTCACGTGCAACACGAAGTGAAAGTGATTTGTTTGTTTGTTTTGCTTAACGCCCAGCCGACCACGAAGGGCCATATCAGGGCGGTGCTGCTTTGACATTTAACGTGCGCCACACACGAGACAGAAGTCGCAGCACAGGCTTCATGTCTCACCCAGTCACATTATTCTGACACCGGACCAACCAGTCCTTGCACTAACCCTATAATGCCAGACGCCAGGCGGAGCAGCCACTAGATTGCAAATTTTAAAGTCTTTGGTATGACCCGGCCGGGGTGCGAACCCACGACCTCCCGATCACGGGGCGGACGCCTTACCACTAGGCCAACCGTGCCGGTCTAGTGAAAGTGATAAGCCAGTATCAGGCTGTAGCGTATTGCGTTAAGCATGCAGGAAGGCGCGCTTTTCTGTATTCTTTTTAACTTTCTGAGCTTGTTTTTGTTATACAGACATAACAAATCTATACGTTTTTCAAATCAGGAAATGATAAAGGATAAGATGAAATCTTTTTTGGACCGATTTCTAACATTTTAATCCTGTACCTATTTAACCTTTAATCGTTAATAAATTGAGGTCTAACGAATGACGTCTCACAACGTGCGTGGTCGTCCTTGGCGGTCAAGAAAGCCGCCGCGATCATTGCGCAGCCGACACTTCTAGACCGCCAATATTTTTTGCGCGCATCACGTGCTCCACATAAATCGGCCGGAAACGAAGCAATTGGGAAACCTGGATTGTGGTCACATTTTTAGAGTAAACCTGACATAATCATGTATGTATTTTCAGATTCAGAATTTGATGAAGAATAGGACAATCAATTTTAAATCTGTTTGCGAAAATGTAATGTTCACGACAACTTTAATGAGCAAACTCATTGAATAATGTTTAAGCCTCCAAGCTGAAATGCAATACCAAAGTCCGGCCTTCGTCGAAGATTACTTGACCAAAATTTCAACCAAATTGGTTGAAAAATGAGAGAGTGACAGTGCCGCCTCAAATTTCACAAAAAGCCGGATATGACGTCATTAAAGACATTTATCTACACACACACACACACACACACACACACACACACACACACACACACACACACACACACACACACACACACACAGGTGTGGGGATATTATACCCAGGAACTATCATGTCAAGTTTAATGAAAATCGGTCGAGTAGTTTTCTCTGAATCGCTCCACACACACACACACACACACACACACACACACACACACACACACACACACACACATACATACACACACAAACATACACCAGACCCTCATCTCGACTCCCGGTCAACGTTAAAACATTTAGTCAAAACTTGACTAAATGTAAAAACCAGGCTAAGATTTCACCAAAGAAAGAAACGACACAAATGCCAAACCTGACAGACATATTAACCAAAAACGTGTTTTCAAGACAACAAAGACAGAAACACAAACGACAAACGATACACATCACACGAGTAACACAAAATGCTCCTCAGTTCCAGTCACTGATGACAAACGATACACATCACACGAGTGACACAAAATGCTCCTTAGTGCCAGTCACTGATGACAAACGATACACATCACACGAGTAACACAAAATGCTCCTTAGTGCCAGTCACTGATGACACACGATACACATCACACGAGTAACACAAAATGCTCCTCAGTTCCAGTCACTGATGACAAACGATATACATCACACGAGTAACACAAAATGCACCTTAGTGCCAGTCACTGATGTCAAACGATACACATCACACGAGTAACACAAAATGCTCCTTAGTGCCAGTCACTGATGTCAAACGATACACAAAAGCAGTCGGTCCAGACGAAATCCACAATCGAATTTTAATTGAGAGCTGCGAAGTGATTTGTGACAGCCTAACTGCACTGTTTAATCGGTCTTTACATGAAGGACTTTTTCCGTCAGTTTGGAAAATAGCCCACGTTTCACCAGTTCATAAAAAGGGGAACAAAGATACATGTAGTAATTATCGTCCAATCTCCCTCCTAAGCTGTGTTGGCAAAACACTAGAGAAATGTATACAAATTCATGTCTTTGACTACTTAACACAAAACAATATCATTACAGAGTCGCAGTCCGGTTTCATCCCTGGAGACTCAACTGTTTACCAGCTTCTTACAATATACAATGACATATGCAAATCACTCGATAATAGAATAACTACCCAAGCAATCTTCTTTGATATATCCAAAGCATTCGATAGAGTTTGGCACCGGGGCTTATTGCATAAACTCGAAGCCGCTGGAATTAATGGGCCATTATTAAACTGGTTTACAGACTACCTAACAGATCGAAAGCAAGCAGTTGTATTAAAAGGCAGTAAATCAACTTATCTTCCAGTAGTAGCGGGAGTTCCTCAAGGTTCAGTGCTTGGACCCTTGCTCTTCCTAATTTATGTAAACGACATTGTACGTGATATAGAATCTACGATTAAGCTTTTTGCTGACGACACTAGCATGTACTTGTCTTTAGCCAATCACAACATCCGTGCCGAAATTTTAAACTCAGATCTTGAAAAAATTGTAAATTGGGCAGAAACATGGAAGGTAGCATTTAACCATGCAAAAACTGAATTGGTGAACTTTTGTACACAAAGAACCCCTGATATCGCAGATCTAAACTTTGGCAATACCATCCTTGAAAGTTCCCAAAATCACAAACACTTAGGAATAATAATACAAAACAACTGTAAATGGGATGAACATATAAAATCTCTTGTTGCAAAGTGCAGAACTCTCGTAGCTTGCTTGCGTACATACAAATATAGACTGAGCCGAAAATCATTGGAAATTATGTATAAATCCTTCATTCTACCACACTTTGATTATTGCGACATAATATGGGACAATTGTAGCAAAACCCTAACAGATGAACTCGAACAGTTAAACCTAGATGCAATACGAACAATCATCGGAGCTGTCCGCGGAACCAGTCACTTTAAGCTTTACGGAGAATCTGGACTCCAATCATTATCTGAAAGGCGTAACCGTCATAAACTAACAATGTTCTATAAAATTACTCACGACAAGACCCCCCCATACCTACAAGCAGCACTCCCACCTCTCGTAGCAGCCAACAACCCCTACCACAGACGCCGCCCCTTAGAACGAAGTATACCCCCACATCGAACAGAAACGTACAAAACATCCTTTTTTCCTTCGACAACAGTACTCTGGAACCAACTACCTGAACAAATACAGTTAACCGACTCCCTCGGGGAATTTAAACATTACTTAACAAAAGACGACACACAAATTCCCGTTTACTTCTACAGTGGCAGTCGACAAACACAAATAATCCACACAAAAATGAGACTTAATATCAGCGATCTAAAGAAAGACTTAGTTGAGCGACACCTTGCGGAAAATAGCGTATGCGACTGTGGTGATGGAACAGAAACTGCAACACACTTCTTACTAGAATGCCGTTTACACTTAGCTGCAAGAAACAACACAATCAACAAACTAACCAACAACTTCATACACACAGATATTCTACTTCATGGAAACCCCTCCTTGCAAACAAAAATTAAAAAAAAATTTTTTTTAACAGTGCAGGAATTTATTGGACAGTCCGGCCGTTTCGAACAGATAAACATGTAAAGTGAAAACAAAATCGATACGTCTACTCGTCTCTCTCTCTCTCTCTCTCTCTCTCTTTCTCTCTCTCTCTCTCTCTCTCTCTCTCTCTCTCTCTCTCTCTCTCTCTCTCTCTCTCTCTCTCTCTCTCTCTCTCTCTCTCTCCCCCTCTCTCTCTCTCACTCTCCCCCTCTCTCTCACTTTCCCCCTCCCTCCCTCCCTCTCTCCCTCCCTATCTCTTACTCGCTAACACCATCAATATTATATATGTATTCTAAAACTGATTTTTGTTTTGATGTACAATTTTCATTCAATTTTCTTTTCATGTTTACTTGCTTTTCATTTAAACTGTACCCTCCCCAATCACATAATTCACCTCCCCCTCCTTCCTTCCTTTACTGTCTTTCTTTATCATCATTATGCAACGTTCATTACGTTATTAATAGATTTGGTTTATTGAGACAAATTTTTCAGCCGTTACCGCCTTATGTTGTACTGTCATGCAGGAACACCACTATAAGCTTCTAGCTTGTTGCTGTTTCTGTGAACTTTGTACACATGTCATGATTGTAACCTTTGTTAAAATAAACTTATGTTTAAACCAAACGATACACATCACACGAGTAACACAAAATACTCCTCAGTGCCGGTCACTGATGACAAACGATACACAAGACACGAGTAACACAAAATGTTCCTCAGAGCCGGTCACTGATGACAAACGATAAACAAAACACGAGTAACACAAAATGCTCCTCAGTGCCGGTCACTGATGACAAACGATACACAAGACACAAGTAACACAAAATGCTCCTCAGTGCCGGTCACTGATGAAAAACGATAAACAAAACACGAGTAACACAAAATGCTCCTCAGTGCCGGTCACTGATGACAAACGATACACAAGACACGAGTAACACAAAATGCTCCTCAGTGCCGGTCACCGATGAAAAACGATACACAAGACACGAGTAACACAAAATGTTCCTTAGTGCCGGTCACCGATGAAAAACGATACACAAGACACGAGTAACACAAAATGCTCCTCAGTGCCAGTCACTGATGTCAAACGATACACAAGACACGAGTAACACAAAATGTTCCTCAGTGCCGGTCACCGATGAAAAACGATACACAAGACACGAGTAACACAAAATGTTCCTCAGTGCCGGTCACCGATGAAAAACGATACACAAGACACGAGTAACACAAAATGCTCCTCAGTGCCGGTCACCGATGAAAAACGATACACAAGACACGAGTAACACAAAATGTTCCTCAGTGCCGGTCACCGATGAAAAACGATACACAAGACACGAGTAACACAAAATGCTCCTTAGTGCCGGTCACCGATGAAAAACGATACACAAGACACGAGTAACAGAAACTGTTCCTCAGTGCCGGTCACCGATGAAAAACGATACACAAGACACCAGTAACACAAAATGATCCTCAGTGCCGGTTTTTCTTTACTTTCTTTATTTGGTGTTTACCGTCGTTTTCAACCGTTCAAGGTTATATCGCGACGGGGAAAGGGGGGGGGGGGGAGATGGGATAGAGCCACTTGTTAATTGTTTCTTGTTCACAAAAGCACTAATCAAAAATTTGCTCCAGGGGCTTGCAACGTAGTACAATATATGGCCTTACTGGGAGAATGCAAGTTTCCAGTACAAAGGACTTAACATTTCTTACATACTGCTTGACTAAAATCTTTACAAACATTGACTATATTCTATACAAGAAACACTTAACAAGGGTAAAAGGAGAAACAGAATCCGTTAGTCGCCTCTTACGACATGCTGGGGAGCATCGGGTAAATTCTTCCCCCTAACCCGCGGGGGGTCAGTGCCGGTCACTGATGACACACGATACACATCAACAAGTTTCTAACTATGCACCTCCCTTGTTATTCCACACCAATCACAAACAATACACATCACACGAGTAACTAGAAAATGTTTCTCAGTAACACTAACTGATTGAAGCAACACACATGAAAAACCATACACTTACACAACGCAACATACTCCTAACTATGCTACTCACTAGTGGAAGCGAAATTGAAGCTGTCGTCAGTATGCTCAGTACTACTCATTGATGAGGGAACACACATGACAAACCATACACTTTCACACGAGTAGCGCAACACACTCCTAACTTTAGTACTCACTGGTGGATGCAAACTTGAAGCTGTCGTCAGTATCCAGGTCGTCGAGCTCGGTGTGGAAGATCATGCCCTGCCCGGACCGCCTGGCCTGCCCGTTGTGGGTGGAGATGGCGTACATGAACCCCGTCCTCGTCACAACGTCCTTGTGAGTGTCGAACAGAGCTCCTGCACACCGTGACAAGATTTAACTTTTTCACTGTAAAACTTTAAAAAAAAGTTCTGGGAAAAAAATCCGGTCTTTGCACATTGGTTTGCTTTTTCTTTTCTTTGTTTTTTGTTTGTTGTGGGAATCAGCTTTTTTTTCTGAGATATGAGGTATGTGTCAGAAAGTTATGTCACGTCCTTACAGTTGATAAAGACGTGTTCAATGGTCTTCACCCTTCCATGAGTTCAAATGCTGGATGTAACTCACCAATGCAAAATCGACAGAGATGTCGAACAGAGATCCTGGACACATATGATAAGAGGCAATATTAAGTTTGCATCGTGTGCGTGCCTAACACAGATCCTGGACACACGTGATATGAGGCAATACTACAGATGGATCTTGTGAATGTCGAATAAAGATCCTGGACACACATGATTAGAGGCAATGAAAAAGATGGATCTTGTGAGTGTCGAAACAAATCTCCCGAACACAGATGCAGAGGAAACAGCCAACACAACAGTGTTTCGATCAAATGACGTTTGTCTTGGTTTAAGCGTGTTTATTCAAATTCTCATACACACGTTTCAAACAATAACAACATTGAGAACGTTAACAAGCAGATTGCTTATGGACACGTTCTTGAACTTATAATCAATACACATTCAGATAGCAAAACATGGCGAACAAGTGATAGCTTCAACACTTATCTTGATAATCTTTAATTATATTTTATACAAATAGGGTAAAGAGAGAGAGAGAGAGAGAGAGAGAGAGAGAGAGAGAGAGAGAGAGAGAGAGAGAGAGAGAGAGAGAGAGAGAGAGAGAGAGAGAGAGAGAGAGAGAGAGAGGGAGGGAGAGAATGCCTGGCTACATCAATTGCACAGTTAATATAATATCAGCCGAAGCGATTAGTTAACATAACATAGTCTTGTACAACAGAGAATATTTTCGTGTTCAAAGATATAGTTAAATCAGTATTTCCAAACAAGAGTGTTTTGCAGTCCAGAACGTGTGTTGGCAGACTATTGAATAAAATGGTTCTATGTTCTTTACATTTTGGACAGTGTAATAAGAAATGTTCAGAATCTTCCGGGCATGCTCCACACGTACATTCTAAATTATCAGAGAGGTGTCGGTTAACTAAGTCTTGTTGCAAATCGCTCATGTTTAATCTCAACCTGCTGTGAAGTACCTGTCCCTGGCGGTTGCCTAAATAATAATACGGTGGAACAACAACATCTCCATCGGTCAAATACCTTTTAAATTCACCAACTGACTGCGTTTGTTGTATATTTTCTGGAAGATTATTCCACAAAGCTGTCGTTGAAGGAAAAAATGAAGATTTATATAACTCACTTCTGCACAATGGAAACTTACGTTCAAGAGGGCGTCGTCTGTGGTAAGGATTTACATCGGAAACCAGGACCGGCAGTTTGGAATATAAATATTCTGGGGTTAAACGATTTACAATTTTATAATACAGCAAAAGTTTATGACGACGTCGCCTTTCTTTCAGGGGCACAAAACCCGATTCGTTATACAGTTTTTGGTGGCTTGTGCCACGTACTGCACCTACAATGATTCGGATTGCATCGAGATGCAATGTCTCCAACTCGTCTGCCAAACACTGTGTACAGTTATCCCAGATAACGTCCGCATAATCAAACAATGGTAACATAAAGGATTTATATATAACTTCAAGTGATTTTCTGTTTAAACGATGCTTGAATAAACCAAAACACGCAATTGACTTTCTACATTTAGCAATTAGACTTTTTATGTGGGAATCCCATGTACAATTACCTTGTAGAATGACGCCAAGGTGCTTGTGATTTTCAACATCAACTAAGTGTGCATCTTCGAAATACAATGGTGGAAGTAAAACATTTTGTTGCCTACAAATGTCCAACAATTCTGTCTTTTGACAATTAAAAGTGACTTTCCATTTAGAAGCCCATGTGCGAATTTTATCCAAATCAGAATTCAAAATCTCTGCTCGTACATCATCGTTATCTAAACTTAAGTACATACTCGTATCGTCTGCAAAGAGTTTCAACACTGATTCAAGACCAACACCAATATCGTTAATATAAATGAGAAATAAAAGAGGTCCTAAGACAGAACCCTGAGGGACACCAGCAGAAGGGGTAGCATAACTTGATTTGGTTCCTTTCAATACTACTGCTTGTCTGCGATCGCTCAAGTAATGTTCAAACCAAACAAGCAAGGGACCTCTTATACCTATCGCCTCAAGCTTGTGGAGCAGACCGCGATGCCAGACTTTATCAAAAGCTTTGGATACATCAAAAAATATTGCCTGTGACATAATGTTTTTATCAAGTGCAACACAAAAATCATCATATATACTCAATAGTTGATAAACAGTCGAATCACCAGCAATAAAACCAGATTGGCAGTGTGTAATCAAATCATAATTTTTCAAATAACCAAACACACGGATTTGTATACATTTTTCAAGCACCTTCCCAATACAACTCAGCAAAGAGATTGGACGGTAGTTGGAACAAGCACTCCTATCGCCTTTTTTAAAAATGGGCGTAATGTGAGCAGTTTTCCAGACAACTGGAAAAACACCCTCAGACAAGGATCTGTTAAAGAGAACTGTAAGCGGTGGAACGATAACAGGTAATCCACGTTTGTCTTGGTGACTTTGTCATCATGAGCAGTGGAAACAAATAAAGGTCCTTATCAGACTAGTATGACACGACCTCATTTACATGATATAGACATGTGGGAGTATATAGGTTAAGTTCTCACATGGGTGCGCTCTCTCTCTCTCTCTCTCTCTCTCTCTCTCTCTCTCTCTCTCTCTCTCTCTCTCTCTCTCTCTCTCTCTCTCTCATTCTCTCTCTCTCTCTGTATATGTTCCAAGGACAGGTTGGAAGATTAGGATTAGCCTAAAGCCTTTATCCTTATGTATTAAAGTTCTGAGTTCTCTCTCTCTCTCGAATCTCGCGAGACCTTCGAGCAGCAGAGCGGAAAATGTAGAGCTCTCGATTATTACCTGAAAAACGCCCAAAATACCAGCTGATGGACTCCCAACAGCTCTGGAAGCCCTGCTAAAGGAAAACACCGTCTGTTCTTGGAAGGTTTGCGCGGAAGGAACGAAAACTACTGTCGTCCTGCTACTCGTGTCAGTCTCTTGACTCGACCCGACCAGCCATTACTCAGCACTTCCGTCGTAAACCGCCTAGCCAGCTCCAGCGCGACAGGTTACGAGCCGAGGAACGACAGAGACAGACGAAAAAGACTGAAGATCAAGAAGACCTAATCGAAATGTCAAAGGCAAGTCAGAAATTGAGTTCATTGCCAAATCCTCCCCTTGCTTCAAGACCACTAACAAACCAACAACCACAACAACATGCATTGGAATGTGACGATGACACACAACACAGCTCTAGGACATAAACAATAAATCACAGCTCGACATAAACAATTAAATCACAGCTCTAGGACATAAACAATTAAAACACAGCTCTAGGACATAAACAATTAAAACACAGCTCTAGGACATAAACAATTAAATCACAGCTGTAGGACATAAACAATTAAATCACAGCTCTAGGACATAAACAATTAAATCACAGCTCTAGGACATAAACAATTAAATCACAGCTCTAGGACATAAACAATTAAATCACAGCTGTAGGACATAAACAATTAAAACACAGCTCTAGGACATAAACAATTAAAACACAGCTCTAGGACATAAACAATTAAAACACAGCTCTAGGACATAAACAATTAAAACACAGCTCTAGGACATAAACAATTAAATCACAGCTCTAGGACATAAACAATTAAATCACAGCTCTAGGACATAAACAATTAAATCACAGCTCTAGGACATAAACAACTAATACAAGACAACCTGACTGATGTTCATGAGCAACATTATTATGATTCATTCGTATTGTGTCAGTTTGTTTATGTGTTTGTTTGTGTGTTTGTTTGTTTGTTTGTTTGTTTGTTTGGTTGGTTGGTTAGTTGGTTGGTTGGTTAGTTGGTTGGTTGTTTTTTGAGTGTGTGTGTGTGTGGGAGGGGGGGTGGGCTTGGGAGGAAAAGGACACGCCATGTACCAACAAAGGAATCCTATATTTCTTCTTCTAGAAACGTGTTTCCAACCGGAAGACCAATTCAAATTTAAGCATACAAGACAGCGTTAAGATATCGATGTTTTTACTGATGCCTCTTCTTGACATTATTGCTATCGTCTTCGATATATTACCCATAAAAGGTTTTCTTCTTGCATTTTATGAGTCACAAAGTCGGTGCGCATCACAGAAAACAAATCGCGAACTCGCAGTGTATTTACACACACCCACAGAAATGGTCAAATTACTCCAGGAGTGTTGAAATGTATGGTACCATAGGTTCTTAGAGTTACTGCCGTGCAGACCGCCTGAGTAATCCCAATAGATTCATGAAGGGGGCCCGGTAGCTCAGTTGGTAGAGCACTGGACTTGTGATCGAAAGGTCGCAGGTTCGAATTCGGGCCGGGACGGACACGGGTCAACTTTATGTGCAGACCCAGAGACGGAAGCCATGTCCCACCCCCGTGTCATCACAATGG
The DNA here is from genome assembly GCF_037325665.1 of Littorina saxatilis. Taxonomy (NCBI): domain Eukaryota; kingdom Metazoa; phylum Mollusca; class Gastropoda; order Littorinimorpha; family Littorinidae; genus Littorina; species Littorina saxatilis. Next base: position 53,595,780 of record NC_090250.1, on the reverse strand, counting down.
CACGTAAAAGACCTTGGTCATTCTGCCATAAGTGCAGGTGGCTGAATACACCTAAACACGCAGACACCTGGGTAGCGCGACTCCGTTGCTGCTAGCTTTCCACTGGGAGGAAGCGACCCGAATTTCCCAGCGATGGGACAGTAAAGTAATGAAAATGAAAATGAAATGAAAAATGAAATGAAAAATGAAAATGAAAAATGAAATGAAAATGAAAATGAAATGAAAAAAATGAAGGATTCGACAGGGGGAAGCAGCATCTTCCCACTCACACACATACCAATAATCTACAGCTTGGTTGAGCGTTGTGTGGAGTGTGTGTTGTGTGGAGTGTGTGTTGTGTGGAGTGTGTTGTGTGGAGTGTGTGTTGTGTGGAGTGTGTGTTGTGTGGAGTGTGTGTTGTGTGGAGTGTGTGTTGTGTGGAGTGTGTTGTGTGGAGTGTGTTGTGTGGAGTGTGTGTTGTGTGGAGTGTGTGTTGTGTGGAGTGTGTGTTGTGTGGAGTGTGTTGTGTGGAGTGTGTGTTGTGTGGAGTGTGTGTTGTGTGGAGTGTGTGTTGTGTGGAGTGTGTGTTGTGTGGAGTGTGTGTTGTGTGGAGTGTGTGTTGTGTGGAGTGTGTGTTGTGTGGAGTGTGTGTTGTGTGGAGTGTGTGTTGAGTGGAGTGTGTTGTGTGGAGTGTGTGTTGTGTGGAGTGTGTGTTGTGTGGAGTGTGTTGTGTGGAGTGTGTGTTGTGTGGAGTGTGTGTTGTGTGGAGTGTGTGTTGTGTGGAGTGTGTGTTGTGTGGAGTGTGTGTTGTGTGAAGTGTGTGTTGAGTGGAGTGTGTGTTGTGTGGAGTGTGTGTTGTGTGGAGTGTGTGTTGTGTGGAGTGTGTGTTGTGTGGAGTGTGTGTTGTGTGGAGTGTGTGTTGTGTGGAGTGTGTGTTGTGTGGAGTGTGTGTTGTGTGGAGTGTGTGTTGTGTGGAGTGTGTGTTGTGTGGAGTGTGTGTTGTGTGGAGTGTGTGTTGTGTGGAGTGTGTTGTGTGGAATGTGTGTTGTGTGGAGTGTGTGTTGTGTGGAGTGTGTGTTGTGTGGAGTGTGTGTTGTGTGGAGTGTGTTGTGTGGAATGTGTGTTGTGTGGAGTGTGTGTTGTGTGGAGTGTGTGTTGTGTGGAGTGTGTGTTGTGTGGAGTGTGTGTTGTGTGGAGTGTGTGTTGTGTGGAGTGTGTGTTGTATGGAGTGTGTTGTGTGGAGTGTGTGTTGTATGGAGTGTGTGTTGTGTGGAGTGTGTGTTGTGTGGAGTGTGGAGTGTGGAGTGTGGAGTGTGTGGAGTGTGTGTTGTGTGGAGTGTGTGTTGTGTGGAGTGTGTGTTGTGTGGAGTGTGTGTTGTGTGGAGTGTGTGTTGTGTGGAGTGTGTTGTGTGGAGTGTGTGTTGTGTGGAGTGTGTGGAGTGTGTGTTGTGTGGAGTGTGTGTTGTGTGGAGTGTGTTGTGTGGAGTGTGTTGTGTGGAGTGTGTGTTGTGTGGAGTGTGTGTTGTGTGGAGTGTGTGTTGTGTGGAGTGTGTTGTGTGGAGTGTGTGTTGTGTGGAGTGTGTTGTGTGGAGTGTGTTGTGTGGAGTGTGTGTTGTGTGGAGTGTGTGTTGTGTGGATTGTGTGGAGTGTGTTGTGTGAAGTGTGTGTTGTGTGGAGTGTGTGTTGAGTGGAGTGTGTGTTGTGTGGAGTGTGTGTTGTGTGGAGTGTGTGTTGTGTGGAGTGTGTGTTGTGTGGAGTGTGTGCTGTGTGGAGTGTGTGTTGTGTGGAGTGTGTGTTGAGTGGAGTGTGTGTTGTGTGGAGTGTGTGTTGTGTGGAGTGTGTGTTGTGTGGAGTGTGTGTTGTGTGGAGTGTGTGTTGTGTGGAGTGTGTTGTGTGGAGTGTGTGTTGTGTGGAGTGTGTTGTGTGGAGTGTGTGTTGTGTGGAGTGTGTGTTGTGTGGAGTGTGTTGTGTGGAGTGTGTGTTGTGTGGAGTGTGTGTTGTGTGGAGTGTGTGTTGAGTGGAGTGTGTGTTGTGTGGAGTGTGTGTTGTGTGGAGTGTGTGTTGTGTGGAGTGTGTGTTGTGTGGAGTGTGTGTTGTGTGGAGTGTGTTGTGTGGAGTGTGTGTTGTGTGGAGTGTGTGTTGTATGGAGTGTGTTGTGTGGAGTGTGTGTTGTATGGAGTGTGTGTTGTGTGGAGTGTGTGTTGTGTGGAGTGTGTTGTGTGAAGTGTGTGTTGTGTGGAGTGTGTGTTGTGTGGAGTGTGTGTTGTATGATCAATTGATTTTGTAACTGACAAATAAGTCAATTTGCATAATTGATTCAACAAACAATCAAAAACACACACAAGCAAACAAACAAACACTTAGTACTAAGCCACACATACACAGTACTTGTCAGCATGGATTTAAACGATGAATTTGCTTTTGTACTCCTGTTCTTTTTGTGTCTTAATGATTGTATTTTGGTTTTGTACATGTGTATAGTAATGTCATTGTAAAGCGCTTGGAGCTTTTAGGTAAGCGCTCTATAAATTTCCATTATTATTATTATTATTATTATTATGTAGTGTTCACGGTGGACAGGTATAATCATCAATTGAACTCACATTTTGCTTTGCCGACCCCCCCCCCCCCCCCCCCTCCCCTCAAGCACATCTACCCTACCCGGGTTTTATCTGTATCTTGAGTGTCTTTTTGCCTGACTGTCTGACTGTCAATTGTGTTTGTTTGTTTGGTTGGATGGCTGGTTGATTGGTTGGTTGTTTCTTTGTTTCTTTCTTTGTTTCTTTCTTTGTTTATTTGTGTGTGTGTTTCACAGTTTGTGTGTATTTGTTTCGAAGTCCAGATTTGCTTGTTACAGCACACTTGCAAACTGGAGTCTCTGACGATATTGCCCTAGTGACCGTAGAAATAAGGTCTCGCCTCCCTCTTCCATACACACACCATGATGGCTGCCTTCTTGGTTCTTCGCCAAGCTCTGTTGTTCATGTGAAGTTGTTCACTCTTTCTTCTACGCGTAATTCTCCTTCTCGCCAAGCTACTTTGGTTTAACAGAAAGCTTGGGTTTCAGTGTGCCAATAGCAATAAATGCGCTTTTGATAAAATCTAGTTTATTTGAGCTCTTTTCGGGGTGAAGTTTCTTCTTTTTTTTCTTTTTGTTCTGTTCTTCTTCTTCTGTGTCTGTTTCTAGGGTTAAGCGAGACAAGTTATGGGGTTTAAACGTGTCAACGGGAGTAAGGGTAACATTATCACCCGCGGTCAACCCCATTATTTAACTCGTTTTTATCACGGCCAAATAAGGGCAAAAAGTCTGTTCAGGTCGGCGGCAGTGTCAATTCTCATTATTCAGGATTTCCTAAAGAAATGTAAAACCCCAGAATGAAAGAGTCAGGGACGGCGCCATGACAAATTTGGCCGCAGTTTTCAATTTATGGGGGAGGAAAGACAAACAATCCCATTTCCAATTTGGGTCAACCGAGTTTTGGACGTGAATGAAAAAAGCGAACACGTTCGTTGGGAGGACGCTGTTGGCATGTAGCCTGCAGAAAGGAGGACGGAGGAAAAGGTTGTAAGGGCAAGAGAGAGGGAGAGAGAGAGGGAGAGAGAGAGGGAGAGAGAGAGAGAGGGGGGAGAGAGAGAGAGGGAGAGAGAGAGGGAGAGACAGAGAGAGAGGGAGAGACAGAGGGAGAGAGAGACAGAAAGACAGACATATAGCAGAGACAAATAGAGAGAGAAAGAGAAAGAGAGAAACAAAGACAGAGAGAAAGAAGGAACGAGAGAGAAAAAGAGAGAGAAAGCGAGAGAGAGGGAGAACAAAACATCATGCTCATGTTTCACAGAAATAACCATTGAAAAGCTGAAACAGAACCAAAAACAACTGATTATATAAAGGATAAATTGACATCACAATTTTCCGATTAATAATGGAAAAGATTGGCTGAATCGTGGTTCAAAGGGTTACAAAACATCAATAAGGACCAACAAGAAACCGACACAAAAACAGACCAATAACACAAACGAAAGAGGTTGAACAATTTATTTTTACCAAGACCAACGTTTTATTACCAATCATCATTTGTTTTCTTTTTTTGTGCACGCAGAGAGGAAATTGAAATCGGCAGAGGATGAATCCGCAAAGCAGAAGGGCAAGCTGGGTGCATTGAAGATCGCATTAAAGACAGAATCCTTCGCGTGTCAGCGGTTAAAGTACACCTTAGATCTGGCCAGCCTTTGGCGTGTGAGATGGCCAGTCTTTGGCGTGTGAGATGGTCAGCCTTTGGCGTGTGAGATGGCCAGCCTTTGGCGTGTGAGATGGCCAGCCTTTGGCGTGTGAGATGACCAGCCTTTGGTGTGTGAGATGGCCAGCCTTTGGCGTGTGAGATGGCCAGTCTTTGGCGTGTGAGATGGCCAGCCTTTGGCGTGTGAGATGGCCAGCCTTTGGCGTGTGAGATGGCCAGCCTTTGGCGTGTGAGATGGCCAGCCTTTGGCGTGTGAGATGACCAGCCTTTGGTGTGTGAGATGGCCAGCCTTTGGCGTGTGAGATGGCCAGCCTTTGGCGTGTGAGATGGCCAGCCTTTGGCGTGTGAGATGGCCAGCCTTAGGCGTGTGAGATGGCTATCCTTCCACTTGAACAAATACCAACTGGGTGGCCGAGTGGTAACGCACTTGCGCTCGGAAGCGAGAGGCTGCGAGTTCGACCCTGGGTCAGGGCGTTAGCAATTTTCTCCCCCCTTTCCTAACCTAGGTGGTGGGTTCAAGTGCTAGTCTTTCGGATGAGACGAAAAACCGAGGTCCCTTCGTGTACAATACATTGGGGTGTGCACGTTAAAGATCCTACGATTGACAAAAGGGTCTTTCCTGGCAAAATTGTATAGGCATTGATAAAAATGTCCACCAAAATACCCGTGTGACTTGGAATAATAGGCCGTGAAAAGTAGGATATGCGCCGAAATGGCTGCGATCTGCTGGCCGATGTGAATGCGTGATGTATTGTGTAAACAAATTCCATCTCACACGGCATAAATAAATCCCTGCGCCTTGAATAATTATGTGCGCGATATAAATTGCATAAAACAAACAAAACAAACAACAACAACAAAATCCCTGCGCTTAGAACTGTACCCACGGAATACGCGCGATATAAGCCTCATATTGATTGATTGATTGAACATTTAATGAACCGGCTACTGTCTGTGCAGGTTGGACATTGTTTGCTGAATTGATTGTGCAAGTTGACGTAAGTGTCAGATGCAAAACGTGAGCAAAAGATTGAATTGATTGTGCAATTTGACGTAAGTGTCAGATGCAAACTGTGAGCAAAAGATTCCACTTATGCGCAGATAAGAACTATTTATTTTATTATTTTTGGTGTGTGCCCAAGTAAAATGATATTTGTTAACACGCTTATAAACTTAGCTTGCTGTGCGTCTTTCCATTGATTGTATGCGGCATTGTTATTTGCAATTATCTGAATAAAACAATGTAAAACCAAAGGAATATGTCAATCTCATGTAAAAGCCTGGGCATACCTGTGGTGATGCAAACAAACGCTTACACGTGAAGTCTGGCGCAATGATTTATTTTGTTCGGAAATTTACCCAAATGGTCCTAAATGTATCGCACTATTTGTCCAAGGCCAATAAAGTTATTGGCTTCTCCTTTTCCTTGATGAATGATGAATTTGGTTTTTTTTAAATTCGGGAGATGAGCCGAAATGACGGCGAACTTTTCGTTAGCTGAAAACAAAATGTCGGCGTTTTGTCGCCTGCTGACGCCAACCGTCATCACTGCAGGAGAAAGTAGGTTGCCGCCTTTAAGCACATGACAGGGCCTATTTGGCAATTCGTTCCATCCAATAATTCCATGTTGCGTAGAATCCCCGCCTCTCCCTAGCGGCCGCTTGGCCAGCGCGACCCGGGCTGCGTTCCCCCAACTATCGCGACATCGATGAATTGATGTCAATTGAAAAATGGTCGTAATCAGTCAACCGCTTCCCTCCCTTGCCAGTTGGCTGAAAGCTAGGCCCAAAGCATGCGTTTTTATCGTGAAATGTGTGTTCTTGTAGTTAGTCGTATGCGCAAAAAAATTAAAACTAAAAATAAATGAAGACTAATGTTCTCTCGAAATGAGATTGTAAATGGTCCTCTTCCTTCTTGCGCTGTCATCGTTCACTACTTAATGTTTTTGTGATTCATCTGGTGATAAAAAAACAATTTTCTGTAAAAATGAGCTTAGCAGTGTGTGTGTGTGTGTGTGTGTGTGTGTGTGTGTGTGTGTGTGTGTGTGTGTGTGTGAGTGTGTGTGTGCGCGCGGATGCGTGCGTGCGTGCTTGGATATGTGTGTGTGTGTGTGTGTGTGATTTGTGTGTGCGGGCGTGTGTGTGCGTGTGTGTGTGTGTGCGTGTGTGTGTGTGTGTGTGTGTGTGAGTGTGAGTGTGTGTGTGTGAGTGTGTGTGTGTGTGTGTGTGTGTGTGTGTGTGTGTGTGTGTGTGTGTGTGTGTGTGTGTGTGTAGGCAGGCTGGGTAGAATTATAATTCTAATGTCATCCAGCTGATTCGCGAATTTGTTAATAAGACTAGTTTGAATTGAAATGCGCATTCTATCCTGTGAAGTTTTTGAAATATTTGAATTCCTAAGCCAGAAAAAAAATCAGAATTGTTCTTATTTATGACTAAAGATTACCACCCAGATGAGATCAGAATTCTGATCTTTCCATCTAAATTCGGAATCTAGCCAGATTCCAATCTCGTCCACGATTCTCTATCTTTTTCTCCTGAATCTGTAAAATACTACACGACGAGTGTTTTCAAGGGAATTAAACATTTCACTGTTACATAAGTCAGAGATAAAAAAGAGGAACAATATATCGATATTCTTTGTCAATAAGTCTCAAGAACGTATTATTTTCTTTTCATCATGTTTATTTTAGAACTCAAAAGACACTTTTTGGAGTTTCCATATATCTAAACGTACATGAAGGTCTTCCGACTATCATGGTTGTAACCGTCATGGCAAAAATAGAAAATACTAAATCAGTAAATGGCTTGCTGTGTCGTACCATATTTGCACGATCGAGTTGCTTTTTAAAATATTGAACTGTGAGCGAAAGTTGAAAAGCAACGAGTGTAAATCTGGTACGACACAGCAAGCCATGTAGTATTCTATTTATCCTACATACTGTACTTACATGTCCCCAGCTCCAAACATCACAGAGGCGACGCCTACAAATTGAAGACGCTTCCAATGGAACCTCTATCTCTTACAATGCCTCGTGCAATCTTTGACGTCAAAGCAAAGTAACGTCACTCTGGAAAGTATTGCGTGACGTGTTTGTTCTAAAAATTCTTTCAGGGGAAACATCAAGGGCAAACGTGTTTCCATAATGACGTTTGTCTCGGTGACTCTGGCATCATTCACAGTGGAAAAACAGGTCCCTGCCACACTAGTTTTACATGACCTCATTCACATGAACTGTGGTGAACGATATTGCTATGTCATGAGTGGTATCTCACACGTATGAAGGATAATCATCTGTCTTTATCCCCAGGCGGCCCACACACTAGGGACCCATTGGCATAGATATGTAAGTTATTGGATGTTATTCTGTCAGAGTTTGTTGCGCGTTTTGGTTTCTCATCTGAGTTTTTAGTTAACTATTTTAACATTATTGTGCTGAAATATGTCAGACCCCCTGACTTCTTAAAGCCCGCTTCTCAATCTCTAACATACAGCTACCCTCCTATAGCCAATCTCCCCCCACCCCTTCCCTCCACCAGCTAACTCCCCTCCTACCCCCCCCCCCCTTCCCCCTCCGCTCCCGCTGCCCCTCCCCTGTCCCCAAACGCTCCTTCTTCTCCTATAACAATACCCCTATTTGTTCAACCTGTATCGACTTTAAATTCACGTCAATAGAAATCAGGCGTCTTTCCATCCCTGGCAGCATTGTGCGTATCAAGCCCACATGCAGCTGCCTCCGAGCTTCTGGCTTTCATCTATCACATAAACCCTTTCATCTATCACATAAAAACTGTCCGTACAGATCGGAATTGAAAAGTACAAAAAAAGCCAGCTAGGTTTTGTTTCCTTTTTTACAAAGAAGTGGTCGCACTTTTAACCAACGCTGGAGTCGTTCTGTTATGTTTATTTCCCTTTGGGAACAGTGTTTTGTTGGTTTGATCCTTGGCAACGAAGTTGGCTCTGCTTGGAATAAAAGAGATTAGGCTTTGCGAGCGTTGGCACAATTAAGTCTCAGACATTGTTACCATCAGTATGACATTTGTCGCGAATGTGAAGAGGCTACAGACTGACTTATACATGGGTTATTCTCCAGAGCTGTGTATCACTGGAAACGATGTTACGAAGGTGATATTTCTTTACTTAACTGAGACATTTTAACAATACAAATTGATTTCATGATACATACTGGTTCCATATAATATATTTACCCTTGGCCTGCGGAGAAAGCATTAGAAATACTTGCCCATTTGGTTTGTCTTCACTCAGTAAATTACAAGGTTTTCAAAGTCCATCACCTTAGTAACATGGAAACAAAAGGTTGTGTCATGGATTTGAATACTAACAATAAGAAGAAAAAAAGACAAGTATATAATTATATACTTTGATTGGTGCGTTTGTGTTGGTGCATGCCTGTACCATTATCGAACTGGAGTATTGCTGAAAAAAAGATAATTCAATCATTCTAGTTGCCATTTGATATACGTTATACTCATTTAAAGGACTAAACATGTATGTCCCTAAATGGCCACCGGTACACAGCTCCGGAGAATAAACCATATACCAGTGTGACAGTAAATTTGAAGACGATGCGCTACAGCAGCTACTTTGTGGTAAATACTACATTCTTACAGTGCACAGAAATCAGCTAAGCTGTGGAATCAATAAAACAAAAACTGCATGTTATCGGATCTTTTAATTATTGACAAAACAAAACATTACATTTACAGCACGTCGACCCAGTGGTCCTTTGATTTGACAGACAGATAGACACGCATGATAAAACAAAGAACAAAGGTATAACAAAGAACACGAAGATACGGGGGCTTGAAAATCGCACGTGTAACCCGTGATAACACGTATCCCGGCGAATGCAGTAACATCAAGAGAACCGTATTGAGTAATCAACACAATGTATACAACATATCACAAAGTCACATACGTATCACAGATTACAGGTTTAATATATTCATGTTAATTGACAATAAAGTTTCGTTATTGTTATTATAAAAAACATATTAGACATGCATTAAATGCTGACTGGTCTACATTCAAGCGTGTACAAAGTTAAAATCTTCATGTGACATCAGAGAAAAAGGTAATGAGCCAAAAAGCTGTGTGTGTGTGTGTGTGTGTGTGTGTGTGTGTGTGTGTGTGTGTGTGTGTGTGTGTGTGTGTGTGTGTGTGTGTGTGTGTGTGTGTATGTGTCTGTGTGCGTGTGCTTGAGTGCGTGCGTGCGTGAGTGCGTGCGTGCGTGCGTATGCCTGTGTGTGTGACGGTGTGTGTGTGTGTGTCTGTGCGTGCGTATGCCTGTGTATGCGTGTGTGTGTGTGTATGTATATGTGTGTGTGTGTGTGTGTGTGTGTGTTTGTGTGTGTGTGTGTGTACCCCCGTTTCCACAGGTTTGGTTGCCTAAATCACCATAAGGCAACCATCCACACGTGGATGGCAACCTAAACTCTGGATGGCAACCTAATTGTGTGGATGGTCGCTTCATTTAACACCGTTAAATTGACTTTTTTGACGGAAAGAATGTCATAACAATGTTCAAAATGACATTCTTTCCGTCCTCTATAGGCGACGAAATAGGTCAAATTTTGTGCATTTTTTAGTGCAAAATTCTTCGATGCCGGAGCGAGTACTGCACCCAGTGCTGTTGTAGTGCAAGTGCACTAGAAAGGCACTGCACCCAGTGCCGCCTTTTAAGTAACCATCCACACTTTAGGTATGTGTGTGTGCTCAAATGTTTTGATTATAGGCGTGCTTATTCAAAGCAGTTGTAAACACAGAACAAGACAGTGAGGATGTAGTTACTGCGCTTTTACCGGTCACATGACGAAACATAAACAAACCATTGGTCAAACCCGCACCCTATATCAATGTTCTGCATACTAATGCTAAAACCGAACCGATATCTATAAACTGTTCGGGAAAATACGGTAATTGTGTTTTTTTTTTTTTTTTTTTTTTTTTAAAACTTACATACATGCTCATGGCGCTTCCTACACGCTTTCTTATGCACGCCTGTAAGAAGATTAAGTAAACAGAACCCGGTGATCTGCCCGTCAGTCTGTTCATCTGCCTGTCTGTCTGGTGGTCTGCCCGTCAGTCTGTTCATCTGCCTGTCTGTCTGGTGATCTGCCCGTCAGTCTGTTCATCTGCCTGTCTGTCTGGTGATCTGCCCGTCAGTCTGTTCATCTGCCTGTCTGTCTGGTGATCTGCCCGTCAGTCTGTTCATCTGCCCGTCAGTCTGTTCATCTGCCCGTCAGTCTGTTCATCTGCCCGTCAGTCTGTTCATCTGCCCGTCAGTCTGTTCATCTGCCCGTCAGTCTGTTCATCTGCCTGTCTGTCTGGTGATCAGCTGGGGAAACTGAACTTTTGCTTTACAATAGAAACAAGGAACTTTGTCGATAAATATAGACAGGGGGCCGACTAATGGTTTAAATGTGAAATGTGTGTATAATAATGGGTGTGGGTCTGAAATGAAGTTAGGTAGTAGTTAACATTTGTTTTGAATAATTATTGGTATTTTGACAATGTGGGTAGCATGGAAATGTAAGCATTTGAATGTAAGTCTTAGGTACCATTGTACCCAGGAAGAGAGACCAGAGATAGGAGTAGGTTGCATTAGCTTGTGTGGTCTTTGAGTTTTGTTTTTGGAAAGATATTGTTAAAAAAAAAGAAGACAATTACAGTAATGCAATATTTATTGTGAAAACCAACGATTGTACAAAGAACATGTGAAGCAACATTATGTCTATGATGGTGTGAAGAAAATTAGTTATGATTTATACTATTATTATTTATACTTGAGACTGACAGTGTTGTGACGAGCGTTGGCTAATGGTAACGAGTACATATGTGTGTAGGTGTGGTGTGTGTGTGTGTGTGTGTGTGTGTGTGTGTGTGTGTGTGTGTGTGTGTGTGTGTGTGTGTGTGTGTGTGTGTGTGTGTGTTTGCGCGTTGGTTTGGATTATGGGTGTAATTTGTAAAACAGATGTGACAGTAATAATGGAGTTCACATCAATGAGGTTAATTTGAAATGGAACACACGCACGTTTTTGAAAAAACAATATGAAATTTTGAACCATGAGATCTTTATTAAATAATAAACTGAACATCAGCAAAACATCAAAGCACTTATTAATAAGGTTTGAAAAGCTTGACTTACTATGTTAAATAGTGGATTGAAGGCTGAAAACGTCATTTACAAATTACATCTGAGACAGGGAGGGCGGGTGGGGGAAGTGCTGAAAGTGTGGATGAGAATAAAAAAAATGCTGAGTGACAACAGGGAGGTTAAAGGATGCCCTTTTCGTAGCGTTCATTAATCAATTCCTATTGTTTACATGTGCCAATAATGTTGTAAAACTGTACCTAAGGGGATATAATAACGATTGGCTGTAGCTTTCGAACACAGAAAAAAATATTTCAGTATTGCAAAGTGGTTTTGATAGTGTCGAATGTAAACAGAACAGTCTCAAAGTGAAAGTGGATGTTTTCCGGAAATTGCGAAGTTAACAAGAATACAGAAAAGCGCGCTTTCCTGCTTAGCACAATACGCTACCGCACTAATCCGGCGTGTCAATAATATCACTACGTTTTGGACGTGGAAGGTGAGCGATTTCCTTCACGCGGGGATTGACGACGCTGTACTGTCTGTGTTGACGGTCTAAAAATAGCCCAACCTCTGCTTTGAGACACATGTTTACCGCCCTTAGCTAATTCAAGAAATCACCCCCCTCCTGCTAGGTACACGTGCACCCAAGTTAACCTCTGCTTTGACCTGTGTGCCAAGAGTCAGATGAGAGAGAGAGAAAGCGAGAGCGAGAGAGAGAGAGAGAGAGAGAGAGAGAGAGAGAGAGACACACACATAGACAGAGACAGACATAGAAAGACATAAGCGGAGAGACTCAGAGGGAGACACAGACAAAGACATACATACAGAGAGACACAGAGAGAGAGAGAGAGAGAGAGAGAGAGAGAGAGAGAGAGAGAGAGAGAGAGAGAGAGAGAGAGAGAGAAAAATGTAACTGATCTCGTGAGAACGGTTGAGGCCTTGCAAGGTTTTGACGGCAACAATAATGATTGTAGTTCTCAAAGACTTTATTTCTGTTTGATTTGTAATATGTTGGGAAGACATATTTATCGATTGATCAACAAAATAAAACATAATACAAAACGACACAACATTGTTAAAATCATTATTGGCTAACGTTGAACGTTTACGAAGGCCTCAATCTTCCCGCGCCGTAGACCAGATTAATAGGTGCTTGATTTTGGTATTTTGATTTACATAACATTAAACCTTTCTTGGGGTTCATGGTCATGGCAACAGCCATATTAATATTATATGATGTATAATATTATATTTCAGCATATGTGAATTACATATCATCATACCAAAATGTCATACATTTTTTATTCCTACATTATTCTGATTGATCACAACCAAACCTACTATCATTGGACACATCCAAATGCAAGCGCCTGTTCTTGACAACTTATTTTTAGATCAGTGCAACTTGCTTGGATCTCTTGTTTGGCCTGTAGGTAAAATGTACAACGTATTTTCTGATTTGTGCACAAAAGCTTTTCTTTTTTTTTTTTTTTTAACATAACAATGTTTAATGTCACTGTATGTTTTAAAGACCATGGTCACATTTGTAAAACAAATGTTTATTTAGAAAATAAATAACATTTTGGTTCATGATTTTTTCCTACACCTGTGCTGAAAATAAGACATACACATGTTGGTATATAACTCACTCAAATGCAGTATAGTATGAATGGTTTGAGTTTGTTGCTGTTGACCCTGCACAGTTCGACCTATGATGTTTTTGTTGAACAATTTTGCCGTCACCCCTCCCATAGGGTGACGTATTTCACAACTTCCTGTGTTACACAAACTCAGTGATGACCCATTTTGCGTTCACCCCTCCCATAGGGTGACGGATTTCACAACTTTTTACTGATGAACAATGTTGCTTTCACCCCTCCCATAGGGTGACGGATGTCACAACTTCCTGTGTACACAAACTGATGACGTATTTCACAACAAAATGGCGCTGCCCGTGGTCAACCTCGAAACTAACCGTATGAATGGGGGACTCCTGGCCCCCATAATAAATGTGACAACAAAAGGGCCACGATGCACACTAAATAGAGTGACTTTATGATTCCCCTTCCTCACATCTCTATTTAGAACGCGAGCATTAGACTTTCCCTGCAACCCTCTTTACATCCACCCCCTATCCCCCTCCCTTCACCGCCTTCGGCACCACAGACTTGGTTGACGGTGGAGATAGGTTTTGTGTCTGATATGTTAATTTTAGTTGTGCCCTGCTTTCCGCAAGGCTCCAGACCGTACACGGAGAAAATGTCACGGCTTACCCAAAGCTCCTTCACCTTTCTTCAGGCAGCACTGAGAAAAGATGTTCTGCACTTACAACGAGAGAGAGAGAGAGAGAGAGAGAGAGAGAGAGAGAGAGCGGGTGTGTTTGGAAGGGGTGGGAGCCGGGCAGGCGGGGCACGGGAGGTGCGTGCGTGCGTGCGTGCGTGTGAGTGTGTGTGTGTGTGTGTGTGTGTGTGCGTACCTGCGTGCGTGCGTGCGTGCGTTTGTACGTGCGAGCGTGCGTGTGAGTGTGTGTGTGTGTGTGTGTGTGTGTGTGTGTGTGTGTGTATACAGTTTGTTTGTGTGTATGTGTTTGAAGTTTAACAAGCTCAAGGGTATTAAGCTTTAATCTGACAAGCAGAAAATACTCATTAATCAGTGACGGCATTAAGAACCAGTTGCCTTCAAAATCAACCGGTACAGATCTACTAAATAATATAAGGTTGTTCACAAATAGTTCAGCCAGTTTCAATGTAAGTGAAGCCAGTTTAAATCCAATAAGTACGTTTTCTTCAGGTTGTGCTTACGTTACACAACTGTTGTATGGTTTTAGTGACCAACAGCAATTGCGCAGTTTATAATGCAGACCCTGTCATCTCCTTTCCTTGTCATGCCTATAACACGTATGTTGAACCGAATAACACTGGCCTACACAATCCTGTCCTTATCTTGTACCGAATGGCACCGGTACACTCGATCTTCCCCTCTGTTCTCACGGACATCGCCCCCAATGGCTGTTTATTTGATCAGATAATGTAGAAATATTATCGAATTATGTTCTTGGATTCGGCAGCTCGGAATAACCTTGCAAAGATAGTGTGTTACCTCGGCTCTAAGAAAGAGAAAACTAAAGATAAAAGCTGACACAAATCATTTTCCTGAGAAAACAACCTTAATTCGCGAGCAGTAATTTCACACTAAGAAGATATCTGCTCATTAATCTCCCTGCAGAGCGGCTTAATCATGTTTTTAATAACAAATGGTTATTTTATTCCGTGCGCGAACTCAAGACGACACAACGAAGAGGATTTATGAGGGTGTTTTTGCCCTGATAAAACTGCTTAGTGTTTTTTCATCAAACTAACCAGATGGAAAATCGAAGCGCACGTATAAAAACGACAGACGAACACACAAACACGAGAAGACAAATGTATATTTTGGTGAGGAAAAAATGCTATGAAAACAAAATTGCTTGCCAAAGTTCGGGGACGGAGTGGTAGGATGGGGGGTGGGGGGGTGGATGCAGAGTTCTGCACATGAAGAATGCAGGGTTGCCTTAACATTGCTATGACACGACAAATGAAAGAAATCCGGTGCCGTTCGAAAAAGTGCACTGATGTTTGTGTTCCGCTTGGTGCGAGTATTGTCGGAGAGGCTGTGTTACTAATTCAGGCATATACACGAACAACGCGTGTGTGTGAATGCTGAATTATGTAGATCTTCAATGCTTTAAAGAATTGTCACTTTTCATTACGATTTTAAGTTATTTAAAGCACACGGATACGGCTTTCTTTGTCTGTAAAGTTTGGTGCCTTGCAACAGCTCTCTTGCATTTGGAATACTTTTCTTGAATTGTATCATTCTTGCGAATGCATCCAGGTTTTTATCACGAAGTCTGTATGTTTGTCTCCGACACCTCTGACGTGTGTTTGACGGTGGAAGGACGAACTGGATGCTGGGTTGAATCAGTGCATTAACAAGTCATTTGAAAACATTCCAGTTTGTTGCACCAGCGTACCCTCTTATGGCAATGTGCTACGACGATGACAAAACAATGAGTAACAGACTTGATCTAAGCCGTGACGTAATACAGAAGTCTAAAATCAAGCTAAGACAAGACTGCATGCATGTGTTCTTCATACAGATGGCGTGGACCCAGGAATTAGATGGCGTAGGCCCTACACACACACACATCCTTCCTGCAGCTTTTTACCGAAACTTCAGGCATTAACTGGTTTGTGTGTTAAAATACCGGAACAAGTGTCAGCCGGCCTTTCGGTTTTGATTGTAGACTTAACTGACTGGTTTTGGTATCAAAGCAGGGCTATCCATTGCCTGGTCGCCAGGGTCTGGTTTTGGTATCAAAGCAGGGCTATCCATTGCCTGGTCACCAGGGTCTGGTTTTGGTATCAAAGCAGGGCTATCCATTGCCTCCTCGCCAGGGACTGGTTTTGGTATCAAAGCAGGGCTATCCATTGCCTGGTCGCCAGGGTCTGGTTTTGGTATCAAAGCAGGGCTATCCATTGACTGGTCGCCAGGGACTGGTTTTGGTATCAAAGCAGGGCTATCCACTGCCTGGTCACCAGGGTCTGGTTTTGGTATCAAAGCAGGGCTATCCATTGCCGGGTCACCAGGGACTGGTTTTGGTATCAAAGCAGGGCTATCCATTGCCTCGTCGCCAGGGACTGGTTTTGGTATCAAAGCAGGGCTATCCATTGCCTGGTCGCCAGGGACTGGTTTTGGTATCAAAGCAGGGCTATCCATTGCCTGGTCGCCAGGGACTGGTTTTGGTATCAAAGCAGGGCTATCCATTGCCTGGTCGCCAGGTACTGGTTTTGATATCAAAGCAGAGCTATCCATTGCCTGATCGCCAGGGGCTGGTTTTGGTATCAAAGCAGGGCTATCCATTGCCTGGTCGCCAGGGTCCATTCAAACAGCCGCCGGGCTAGCATAACCTGTCGGACAGCTCGCCCGGCTGGCCAGTGAAAACTATGGTCAAAAGCAAAGCAAGTTCTGGTTTTACTATTGAGCTTCATTTGCCAAAGCCAAATAAACACTGCACAGACAATGCAGACACGTCTGCCGTCTGTAACATCACCGCTATGTTATAATGACAAGAGAACAAGAGTCGCGCTTTCGACGTTTCATTTGGACTGCGTTTCTTCTTTCAAACCTGATTCCAAACACGCGGTATCTAGTTGCAGGTGAACTCGCGTAAACAATCTCTTGAAAAGACTGATGCTGATAAATGGAGAAAAAGCAAACCGCATAAAAAAAAGAAAAGATCGACCGTTCAAAGGTCACTGGTGAGTGCTTGCCAAAACCGGAGAGGGAGGTTATCTTGATCGGAAAACGGGTTATAATTTGTTCACAATTCTTAAGAATATAAGAAGAGAACAAAAACACGATTGTGTTTGGAACAACTTGCTCATGTTCAAAAATATCAAGTCGCGCGAAACAACGATTCCTCATTGCAACTTGAAAGAGTTAGGGTTGAAAGAGTGAATAACGGTGCATAAAAGCCAGACGAGACACCAATATTGAATCCTATGATACAAGTCACTTGAACCAACGCAGGGAATGACTCTAGTGAAGCTAATAAAACGAATGAGCTCCAAAAGTGGGCATAGTTTGGTCAATGGTGTCTTTGATCGAAGAACAAGAGACCGCCGCATTTGTATCCCTTTGCTTGAAACTGCTGTTCTCAAAATAGCCGCGCCAATGTTTTTATTCACAACCCCGTGTAAATAAAACGCATATGTTCAATTCATTCAGTAACTCGGATGGTAATTCAAATGACTTCTCATGCAAAAAAAACAAGCAAGTTATGCAAATTAAAAGGCTGAGATTGCAGCAGAAAAAGTCCCTGAATGTTCAACTCTGAAGTTGAACTTAACGTGAAGATACTAGACTTAGGGACTACAAATGTGGTGGGTACCCTCTCGTCGGTGGGCCCCCCAGTGCACGTGCCGCTGTATCCGCATTTTCAAACTGCACATTGAAAGTAACGATTGGCACTACAAGAACCTAGTTCTAATGTATCCACCTACTCGAAGAGAAATATGTCTTGACAACACACCAGACAGATACAAGAGACATACATTGGTTTAATACGCAGCAGCATAAATGTACCGTTCTCTCTGGTCAAATAGCGGTGAATTGTAGATATATATCTGAAAGAGTTCCGCACTCTGTGCACTCCTACATAGTTATATCTACATTGGTGGGATATAAGTTTAATGATCTTATTTAGGTTTAATTCTAACATTCTAACATTCTATACTAAAATACTCTAAAATGATATGAGTTAGGGTTAGTCGTAATAGGTGTCCTTCTATATATATATACGACTAGTGTCTGTCTGTCTGTCTGTCTGTCTGTCTGTTCGCGATGCACGGCCAAAGTTCTCGGTGGATCTTTTTCAAATTTGGACACCGCATTCAGCTACACCCCGGACACAACCTCATCGATGAGATATTTCAACACGTGCTCTCAGCGCGCAGCGCTGTGCGCGCTGAACCGATTTTTTTTTGTTTGTTTGTTTTTTTGTCGGGATCCACTACCAGTAACTCTTCCTTATCTTCTCCAGTGTTTTCAGCCGCGATTATCTCCCTTCCTCCGTGTGGCGTCAATCCATATTCCCGTTACTACGTTACTATTTTTAGAAGGTCACTGCACGTTACTATTTTTAGAAGGTATCCAGTGTTTTGCGCGTTTATCTCCTTTCCTTCGTGCGCCGGCGAAGCCGGCGTCCCAGGCGCAGCCTGGTATTCGGCTCCACTTCTTCCCGGCGAAGCCGGTACCCGGCAAAGCGGGTAATCATCTAGTGTTATTATATGTGAACCTAATTATGTGTTTTTGTCTTATCGTTGAGTGGCCTAATAATTATTATTAAATGTTAATGTTAAAACACACACACAGACACAGACACACACACACACACACACACACACACACACACACACACACACACACAGACACACACATACACACACACACACACACACACACACACACACACACACACGCACACACACACACTCTTCACACCAAGTTAACATTTTTGATGTTTGGTATGTGCCCAAGTGGAGGGCTGTTCAATGTAACAGTCTGACAAGATCTTAGAAGGTGAACCGACTCGTGTACACAGGAAGGACTGTGCCTTTAACATAACTGTGTCAGTAACAATAACAATACTTCATTGTCCTTTGAAAGGTTACATTAAAATGGACATTTGTCATTGACACACCCAGCCAACCTGTAAACGATTATAACTTAAATGTGTGTGTGTGTGTGTGTGTGTGTGTGTGTGTGTGTGTGTGTGTGTGTGTGTGTGTCTGTCCGCCTGTCTGTCTGTGTGTGTGTGTATCTGTTTGTCTGCCTGTGCGTGTGTGTGTGAAATCATTTCTTAGAAGCTACGAGTCAGGATGTTCATTTTTGGTATGTGTCCAGGGATAGTCTTTTCAATATGAAAACAAACTAGAATTATGAGATAGTAAACTGTTTTCACGGAAAGGAACGTGTCTTTACCATGTTTACGACATAGTATTAGGTATTTTGACATATTGAAGTGCTCTTTGGAATGACCCTCTTCACGCGGTTTTGTCAAACTATAGACTCGAACACTAACAACAAATGAAAGGAATTAATGATTACATAAAGTAACACACGACTTAACGCATGACAAATGTCGCCAATGTTTTTACAGAGTGACGTTAAATAAACGATTTTAAGAAATTAAGTATCTTAACGCATTATTACATAGAAATATATGCGCGTAACAAATAAATGAATAAATCGATAATAATTAAATTAATAAAGGGTTAAATGAATAAAAAAACGAACTAAAAATAAATAAATGCATGCCCTTAACAATGAACGAGGGACAGGTCTACCCTTTGTGTACCAGTAACACTTGAAAGCTTTTATGTTCGATCATGATAAGGTCAACTGCCCACTTCGTCTCCTGGCTCATGTTTTTTAATTTTGTCGTTCGGGGGAAAGGAGCAGTGGATTTGGTTTTCTCTGTCGGCTTTTAAGTTAAGGTGAGCTCCCTTTTTTATTGGTGTTTTGTTTACGTGTGTATTACGTTCTCTATCGCAAGCCACGTTCTATATTTATGCGGCGTCACTCTGACCCACCGTTTATTTTTTTATTTTTTTTCATGATGAATTTCTGTTTACCATTGGACGGTAATGGATTAACAGATACATGAAAATGTGTTTTACAAAACAGGAAACGAAAAATCAAAATGAATGTTAGTTACAAGAAGTGACTTACAATAACGATTGAGAGTGAATATTTGAAGACTATTTGCTACAAAAACAACAACAAACACAAAATACACAAACACGTCTCTGTCAGGGAGCTCACAATTCAAACAAAGCAGAAACGGTTTGAACAGATATATATAGAAACGGTACAGCACAGCATTTTCTTTTTTAAGAAAAGTACCTGGTAGAAAAGGGAGTGTGTACGTGTGTTTTTGTTGTTGTTGTTGTGTTTTGTGTTTTTTGTTTATTTGCAAGTTTTTCTACGTTATCTGTGCAACTATGTATTTGGTTCATTGGAATCCATTTTTTTGGCGTCATTTAAAAATGCCAACCCTGATGATCATTTTGATCACTTTTTTGTTATTTGACTTGTTATGCTTTGTTTGTTTGTTTGTTTGTTTGCTTAACGCCCAGCCGACCACGAAGGGCCATATCAGGGCGGTGCGGCTTTGACATATAACGTGCGCGACACACAAGACTGAAGTCGCAGCACAGGCTTCATGTCTTACCCAGTCACATTATTCTGACACCGGACCAACCAGTCCTAGCACTAACCCCATAATGCCAGACGCCAGGCGGAGCAGCCACTAGATTGCCAATTTTAAAGTCTTAGGTTTGACCCGGCCGGAGTTCGAACCCACGACCTCCCGATCACGGGGCGGACGCCTTACCCCTAGGCCAACCGTGCCGGTTTATGCTTTGTTTTCGTCGTCCTTTTTTCTCTTCGACAGTTATTTGTCGTTTTGATCGACCCTGCTCTTCCCACTCCCACCAATGTTTCCGTCATCTTCGTTACCTTCTTTGTTCTCTGTTACTTTCCCAAGTTGTCTACGAACGTTGTGTCCTCAGTAACTCACCTATAGGAATGGGAGCCTGGTAGCTGAGCGCAGCGGGGCCGGCCAGTGGAGCGACGACAAGGGCGACAACCAGTATCCACACCACCAACACCACCAACAACCACCACAGCGACATCGCCACCGCCGCTACCACAACGTCCACATGTGCAAGAAGAAGGACAGAAAACACCACCGCAACTTCCCTCAGTGCTCACGTTGCAACTCCAGTCGTGCGGGCCAGAGAGGAACACCATAAATCGTACAGCCAAACTCTTCCGCGCTGGAGATAGATTCTGTGCTACTATTACAGACGACACGCGCCGGCCGAGGCTAGCGTCGTCTGCTCGTCTTTGGAGTTAGCTCCCCTCGCTCGGTATTGGTTGTCTTTGCTTCGTGCCTTCTCTCCCTTCCCCGTGGTTCTTTCACTGATCTAAAAATCAGTGGGTTCTTTCTGCGCTGCGGTACAAAAACCTCTGGAGCCACCTGCGTTCTCTAAGGTTTGGACCTACTTTTTATTTTGTGAAAGTCCTTTGCATTTGTGGACGTTTGTTTGACGCTGAAATCTCAGGAAGGAAAAAACAGTTGCAGCTGCAACTGTGAACGTCAGCCAGTTTTCGTTAAAATAAGCAACGGATAATTACCCTGAAATTGCAGTGAGGAAAATCGGTTGGTGGGTGGGCTTTTCTTCCATGTGTATTTTTGTTAGCCTGTTTTAATAACAAACACAAATTCTTGAAGCTCTTTGCAAAATCACTCTTCAAATAAAGCCTTCAAAGGCAGCTCTTTCGTCGGCCTAGTTTCAAAGAAGGAAGAACAGTTGTGGAAAAAAGCAGAAACCGGCAAAGAAGCACCACTGTTTGCATTCAACCAATCTCTTTCCAGTGTATTTCCACTGTTGACAGAGGGATTAAATTCAAACATCTGCCGTTTACAGAATAAGGCGTCAGCGTTTGGTAAAGCTTTCATAAAACGATACCGAATTATTCGCAAAAAACACACACATCCAATCGCGATCGATTTGTCTTTTTTTAAGGAACGAACACTTGATTGAGTGCAACACCTCTGTACGTGTGCTGCGTTGATTGGTTGAGAGCTGTCTCGTGCACACCCGCCATGACACCAAGCTGGCTTCCTTGTCGCTGTAGTTGTAGCAGAATTGGTTGCGTGCGTGTGGTGGGGCGGGGAGGAGGCTGGAGGGGGGAAAGGGTTCGGGGGAGGGGTCGGGGGAAGGGAGGAGTTGTTGATTGTCGGGGTGGAGAGATGGAAGACGGGGAAATTGTCGATTAGCGGAGGAAGTGAGACACAGCCAATGGACATTATTGCCGGAGCTATCTATATGTTTGGACAAGAAAGGATTGAGATGGAACTGTAAGGTAAGAAGGATGGTGGGAGGGGGGGGGGGGTGGAAGGCTGATGGCTCGGGGGACTGGACGTATGGGCTGCGGTGGCTCTCATGAAGATTGTATCCTTTGTAGGCCCTATGCGATTTCATTCAGGATATATGGTGGGGCGTCGGTGAGGGGAAGGGGGGGGAGGGGGGACGTAGATTATGGGTTATGGTAGTAAGTATGCTGAGGTGTAGTATCACTAGTATGTCACTAGGCTTTTATTACTTCAAATATTGTGAGTGACTGTTTAATTGGTTGTATGCTTTCGTTCATCTTTGTGTGTTAATGTGTCTGTTGTTTGTTTGTGTGTTTGTTTGTTTGCTTATTCGGTATGCAAAACATAGGGATGTCGGTATTCGTATACATACGACGTGAGTAAGAGTAAAGCAGGGTCACGCGGAACATGTCTCCGTGCACTGGAGACAATATTAACATTGAAATGAACAATCGACTTTCATTCATAAAAACTGTAACGTTGTTCGTTTTTGATGGTTTTTTTTGGCTTTTCTTTTTTCTTTTCTCTCTCAAATAGAACATAACTATTTTGATCTAAATGCCTGTCTGCCAAACCGTTGCATGCTGTCTAAAGGTCTTTATGCATGCATACTTGCGTGTTGGAGTGTGAGTGTGTGTGTGTGTGTGTGTGTGTGTGTGTGTGTGTGTGTGTGTGTATGTGTGTGTGTGTGTGTGTGTGTGTGTGTGTTGTGTGTGTAGGCGAGGGGAGGGATTGCTAGTTGTATTCCTATTTTCTCTTGTTTTCGAAATGAGCTTTAACACTAGAGCAAAGAATGTCACAGTTAAACAACATGAAAAAGACAGAAACTGTTTATCTTGCATTGTCTATACATATTGGAGTCAGCACCACAGTTTGTGCAACTCCACACACACACACACACACACACACACACACACACACACTCACACACACAAACACACACGCACACACACGCACACAACACACAACACACACACACACACGCATACGTGTCTGAGGGGGGGATCTCTGGACATTAGCCGCAAAGAAAAATGTGTTATATCTGGACTTGTTTATTGCTAAAGCTACAGAAACGGAGTGCGAGTATAAACATGTGTCGGACTTTAAGAATACCTTTTGAGAATTTTTTGTTTTAAAACATTTATTATTGAAAGTTACACACCCAAAAATAGAGATTCTGAAACACGTGTTATATCTGGACATCCGCCACCTAAAAGTGAATGATAGCCGGACATAATTATGACCGGAAAGCTGTAAATACTATCAACTTTATCAAAATAGCGTTACATATGCGTGGTAGTACAAAAAAGCTACCAGTAATCCAGAATTATTAAAAAAAAAAATAGGAGGTGGGGGGGGGGGGGGTAATTTTTTTTTTTTTTTTTTTTTTTTTTGCGCATGAAAAGACTTAAGGCCATATTCTCGTTACAAAACCGGGGGGGGGGGGGTATTTTTTTTTTTTTTTTTTTTTTTTTTTTTTTGCGCATGAAAAGACTTTAGGCCGGATTTTCGTTACAAAACCAAAGCTTAGTTTAAAAAAAAAAAAAAAAAAAAAAATTTTAAATAAAAAAAAAAAAAAAATTTAACCTAATAAGAATGTTTGTTAGCATGAATTAAGGTCGTGTCGCAATTTTTCAACCAAGACAAACATTTTTATTTAGAAAATTATATTCGGAATAATTTTCAATCTTTTTTTTTTTTTTTTTTTGCGCATGAAAAGACTTTAGGCCGGATTTTCGTTACAAAACCAAAGCTTAGTTTAAAAAAAAAAAAAAAAAAAATTTTAAATAAAAAAAATTTTTTTTTTTTTTAAAAATAAACAAAATTTAACCTAATAAGAATGTTTGTTAGCATGAATTAAGGTCGTGTCGCAATTTTTCAACCAAGACAAAAAATTTTATTTAGAAAATTATATTCGGAATAATTTTCAATCTTTTAAATTTGTGTGTGTTAAAATTAAATGGCGGGATGGGGTGTTGGTAACCAAACCAACACTTTATTTCGCAAAGCTAGCGTGCGCAGCTAGAGATTGTATTCTTTGATTTTGAATTTTTGTTTGTTTGTTTGCTTAACGCCCAGCCGACCACGAAGGGCCATATCAGGGCGGTGCTGCTTTGACATATAACGTGCGCCACACACAAGACAGAAGTCGCAGCACAGGCTTCATGTCTCACCCAGTCACATTATTCTGACACCGGACCAACCAGTCCTAGCACTAACCCCATAATGCCAGACGCCAGGCGGAGCAGCCACTAGATTGCCAATTTTAAAGTCTTAGGTATGACCCGGCCGGGGTTCGAACCCACGACCTCCCATCACGGGGCGGACGCCTTACTTCATTGTCTGTTTGATATGAGGATCGATACTTGATCTTTTTATCGTGCTTTAAAAGATTCAAGGATTGTTTGCGTTTGCTTGATCACACTAAACGGACTGGGTGGCCGAGTGGTAACGCACTTGCGCTCGGAAGCAAGAGGTTGCGAGTTCGACCCTGGGTCAGGGCGTTAGCAATTTTCTCCCCCCTTTCCTAACCTAGGTGGTGGGTTCAAGTGCTAGTCTTTCGGATGAGACGAAAAACCGAGGTCCCTTCGTGTACACTACATTGGGGTGTGCACGTTAAAGATCCCACGATTGTCAAAAGGGTCTTTCCTGGCAAAATTGCATAGGCATAGATAACAAAATTGTCCACCAAAATACCCGTGTGACTTGGAATAATAGGCCGTAAAAAGTAGGATATGCGCCGAAATGGCTGCGATCTGCTGGTCGATGTGAATGCGTGATGTATTGTGTAAAAAATTCTATCTCACACGGCATAAATAGATCCCTGCGCCTCGAGTCAGAGTCTGGAGATACGCGCGCGATATAAGACTTGAATCATATAACTAAGAACACGAGAGACTAAAAACACGAACACGCTATATTCCAACATCGGACGACTACCATTCGTGAATAACTTGATGGTTGAAAATGCAGATCTGCTAATATGCACTGCCATTACTTGTTTAAGACATGCACGGATCATATCACAAACGTGTGCTACTCCCTATAACTGAAACGTTAAAGCACCCTCACAAAAACACACTAGTAATTAATATCACAGTGGGAAGTATCCTCTTGAGCTTATACTTTAAAACGCTATTTAGCTTTGGTTCCTCAATGTTTGTTTGATGTTTGTTTGTTTTCAGGAGGGGGGGAGAGAGAGAGAGAGAGAGAGAGAGAGAGAGAGAGAGAGAGAGAGAGAGAGAGAGAGAGAGAGAGAGAGAGAGAGAGAGAGAGCATGAGTAACCATTGAATGCCATTTTCAGGTGTCATTTTTTCTTACTTGTTAATGTTTTGATTTCAAGGGAAATTGTGTTTTGATTTCAAGGGAAATTGTTTTTGATGGTTACAAAATATAATGATTACACTTACAGGCGAATGACACAACGTGTCCTGTTCCCTGCCACACACAGTCTTCAGTTCTTTGTCACTCATAGTGTTGAATTTACTGTCACAAACACACTCACAGCCACAGTCACACACCCTCACTTGGCGAAAACAGACTTTCTTTCTTTATTTGGTGTTTAACGTCGTTTTCAACCACGAAGGTTATATCGCGACGGGGAAAGGGGGGGAGATGGGATAGAGCCACTTGTCAATTGTTTCTTGTTCACAAAAGCACTAATCAAAAATTTGCTCCAGGGGCTTGCAACGTAGTACAATATATTACCTTACTGGGAGAATGCAAGTTTCCAGTAAAAAGGACTTAACATTTCTTACATACTGCTTGACTAAAATCTTTACAAAAATTGACTATATTCTATACAAGAAACACTTAACAAGGGTAAAAGGAGAAACAGAATCCGTTAGTCGCCTCTTACCACATGCTGGGGAGCATCGGGTAAATTCTTTCTCGTCCCAACCAATATGGGACTCCCCCTAACCCGCGGGGGTAGCGAAAACAAACACAATTCTCAAGAATCAAGTAAGCAACATATATTTTGCAAACCATAATCTGTACTGAGGTTCAATGGGAACCACATTTTTAGAGCAAAAGTTTAAAACAACACAAGAAGACTTAAAAATGTTTTCCTACTGGACAGAGCAAATACACGTAACAATGCTGCGGGTCCATACAAAAGTCATGATCAATGGGAGTTATCCACAACCCAGACAATCTCATACAAAGGACAGCTGTCATGACATCTGTCAGTGCAGACGTCCACATATTTACACCAAAAAGAAACAAGGTAAACCAGAAAACAAGAAGAGCAAACGCTCGATCGAGTCACTTTCGCAGTTCTGAATATTATATGAGGCATCAGATGGACAGGAAGAAATTGCTATTCACAACACAATGAGTCACGTTCACATAAAATTTGAGCCCGGTCACTTTTATAGTTTCCGAGAAAAGCCCAACGTTAAGTTGTGTGTTGCCGAACAGAAAAGGCTAGTTATCTCCCTTGTTTTTCTGATAACGTTCGTAAAAGGCTACAGATGTAAATACTTTGATGTAAAGAATAATCCTACAAAGTTTCAATCACATCCGATGAACTTTGTCAAAGATATAAAATGTCTAATTTTTCCTTTGACGCTGACCTGTGACCTTGAAAAAGGTCAAAGGTCAACGAAACCATCGTTAAAGTGTAGAGGTCATTGGAGGTCACGACTAAACAAAATATGAGCCCGATCGCTTTGATAGTTTCCGAGAAAAGATATAAAATGTCTAATTTTTCCTTTGACGCTGACCTGTGACCTTGAAAAAGGTCAAAGGTCAACGAAACCATCGTTAAAGTGTAGAGGTCATTGGAGGTCACGACTAAACAAAATATGAGCCCGATCGCTTTGATAGTTTCCGAGAAAAGTCCAACGTTAAGGTGGTGTCTACGGACGGCCGGCCAGACGGCCGGCCGGACAGACTAACACTGACCGATTACATAGAGTCACTTTTTCTCAAGTGACTCAAAAATCATGAAACATAATCAAGTGATACTGTAATCCGAATCAATTTTCACTTCAAAATTTGTGTCATACCAAATGTTTAGAGCAAAAGTTTAAAACAACACAAGAGATTTGAAAAGGTTTTCCAACTGCATGGGTGGGAGCAAAAAATCTGTGCTTTACGAAAAAAAAAAGTGTATGACCGGGGGGCTTGTAACCACTTTGCTTGTCGACAAAAATATTTCTTTTAACTTCCCTCAAAGTATTAAACAATGGCGACTGCACGTGAGAGGGAACAATAAAGAGACCAAAAAGCAATGTACTCACGTTAAAATGACGAACACGGAACAAATAACAGGGACGTTTCGACCTAAGGGTCTTCTTCAGGCACAAAAACACAAAAGTACACACACAAAAAAGAAGAAGAAAGACGATAGAACAAATAAAGAGGAGAACAACTGACAAAAGAACTGCACTGCACAAACCAAAGTGCAGTTTTCCCTCAAAGTGACAGGAAACTGCGGGAAATGGAATTAATATTACAGTAGGAAGTAACAGTTAAATTTAGTACATGTGCTTCATGTGTTCTTTTCATTTGCCACTTTATCTTTAATTTGGGTCCAGGATCTCCCTTCCAGTGTTTGGCTGCCTGCAATGCCCAACAAAATTTGTTTCTTTCCTGGAAGCTTTCCTCCCAAAATGGAAGCTTGAAAAAGCTTCCTCACGGCCTTCTCTTCTTCTCTCGAGAACTTGCTGTAGTTCCCTGAAACAGAAATTGACAGCTGTTCCTCAAAATGCCTTTGTTGTACATGCTAAAGACTACAAAAAATGAGCACCCAAAAAATCACACCTTCCATGGAGACAATAACGTACAAAATACAAAATAAAAAACAATACTGACAAAAATACATAATTCCCAGGCCTTCAAAGTGAGAGGAAAAGAAAAAAAACAGAATGATACAGCTAACGGGCGGGGATATAGCTCAGTTGGTAGCGCGCTGGATTTGTATTCAGTTGGCCGCTGTCAGCGTGAGTTCGATCTCAGGTTCGGCGGAAATTTATTTCACAGAGTCAACTTTGTGTGCAGACTCTCTTCGGTGTCCGAACCTCCCCCCGTGTACACTACATTGGGTGTGCACGTTAAAGATCCCACGATTGACAAAAGGGTCTTTCCTGGCAAAATTGCTTAGGCACAGTTAATAATTGTCTACCTATACCCGTGTGACTTGGAATAATAGGCCGTGAAAGGTAAATATGCGCCGAAATGGCTGCAATCTACTGGCCGTATAAAATTTCATCTCACACGGCATCACTGCAGAGCGCCTAGAACTGTACCCACGGAATATGCGCGATATAAGACTCATTGATTGATTGAACAGAGCTAACCATATCTAAAACATAGCTAAACGACTCCCAACATGAAAAAATGGTTATTTTGAGTCCCCGGCCCCCTTCAGTGAATCTGGATCACATTTTGTAAAACCGCAACAAACATTATTGAGTTTTTGGAGCGCTGTGGCAACTTTAAAACTTTTAATTTGACCCCTACCTTGTTTTAATGACTGCCAGATTACCTAACGACTTCTGAATCACACACACATTGAAAGCATTGACAAGGTTTTTGATGATGATTAAATGTTATAATTAGCTCATTAATATAAATTTGGAAGCAAGCAAAGCTCGCTGTCCACTATTTCTTGCTGGAGGGCATAGAAAGGTAAAACAAGAAGGGCAAAGCCCATACGACTCACATGCTTTACACATTTTTCCTACCAAAATACATGTGACCTTGACCCAAGGTCAAGGTCATCCAAGGTCATGCAACACAAAGCTGTTAATTCAAGACATAGGAAGTACAATGGTGCTTATTGGCTCTTTCTACCATGAGATATGGTCACTTTTAGTGGTTCACTACCTTATTTTGGTCACATTTCATAAGGGTCAAAGTGACCTTGACCTTGATCATATGTGACCAAATGTGTCTCATGAAGAAAGCATAACATGTGCCCCACATAATTTTTAAGTTTGAAACAGTTATCTTCCATAGTTCAGGGTCAAGGTCACTTCAAAATATGTATACAATCCAACTTTGAAGAGCTCCTGTGACCTTGACCTTGAAGCAAGGTAAACCAAACTGGTATCAAAAGATGGGGCTTACTTTGCCCTATATATCATATATAGGTGAGGTATTCAATCTCAAAAACTTCAGAGAAAATGGGAAAAATGTGAAAAATAGCTGTTTTTTAGGCAACATTTATGGCCCCTGCGACCTTGACCTTGAAGCAAGGTCAAGATGCTATGTATGTTTTTTGGGGCCTTGTCATCATACACCATCTTGCCAAATTTGGTACTGATAGACTGAATAGTGTCCAAGAAATATCCAACGTTAAAGTTTTCCGGACGGACGGACGTCCGGACGACTCGGGTGAGTACATAAACTCACTTTTGCTTCGCATGTGAGTAAAAAAAAAAACCCACCATGTTGGTTGGATTTAAAAATTATTTTGTGGGGTGTGTATTAATACAAGGAAATGGAACGAATATGATAAAATAAAATAATCAACAAGAACAACCCAAAAATCAATGAGACCATGAATTGCATCAAAGACAGGTTAGAATTTGTGTAGTGTGACTCCTCTTTTATGGTGCATTACACTGAAGAGCACTGAAGAGCAACCGCCCTGATATTATACGTTATTTGCGTTTTTGACCAAAATATGACATTTTACACACATCTCGACAGTCATTGTTCACCTCGACTGCTAGCGCAGTCTCGGAGAACAATGACTGTCTTGATCTGTGTAAAATGTCATATTTTGGTCAAAAACGCAAATAACATTTATTTATCGATTGCATTCCTTTCAGGTACTGACTTTGTTGTTTTAACGATTGAACGAGCACACACACACTTGCAATCAAACACATAAGCTTCATATTTGGGCGTTTCAGGTTGGCCGAAACTTCAAAGGAACTACAAAACACACGTCATGTACTGACTTTGTTGTTGTTTTGACATTGAACAGCACACACACATGCAATCAAACACATGACGTGTGTTTTGTAGTTCCTTTGAAGTTTCGGTCAACCTGAAACGCCAAAATATGAAGTTTTGTATGCCTCTGACGTCACATGGCTCAAAGAAGGGAAATCCAATGTCCAATCGATACATAACCCTTTGTGGTGGACTGGGCATTAAGCAAACATACAAACAAAGAGACTGAAGAGCGCAAGTCTGCTGTATGTACACTGAGCACAAAAAGTTAAGTTCTGTGAAATTTGGAGAGCCTGCAGCTACCCAGCAAAAACACCATTAAAACCATTGATTTTTTGCTGTTTTTCAGTTTTGTGGTCGCTCTGTTTTACACACTAGATCAGCCTGACAGCGCGACAGATTTGAACGAAATTTGTATGAACCATTAGGTAAGACACCAAATAAACTTTCGAATGTAAAAAATGTAAAATATTCAGTTTAAGTCACTGTTTCAACGGTTGAAAGTGAATCAAGCCATCAAAAAACACAATTTTTGAGAGTAGATGTGGTCACGGACCAGTGACATCATACCCAGATATTGCTCAGATTCCAGAAACACATTTTTGAGCAGAAGAAAGACTGATTTTCAAATTCACGTATATTTCTGACCAAATAACTGCTGTTATCTGGGGTATACCATTGAAAAAAATATCCTTTACTTTTTTGTGCTCAGTGTATCAGTGCACGGCAATGAAAGTCACAAAGTTAAAAAGTGTGTGGAGTTGTACCTGCAATGTGTGGCCTCTCCGATGAGAGACCACATATCCCTTTTAAGGCACAGTAAGCCTCCCGCAAACCATCAAAGACACACAGTACAAACACCCTTTTGTTTGAACACTCACCGCTTGAGAATATCTGAGGTGCCTTACGTAAAGAGCCAGCAATTTTCAATGAATTTATTTTTGCATGGTTTATCTAACGCCATAGCCATCGTGGACCCCGGGGTGTGATCAACTTTCCTTTTTTTTCACAATCTAGTCGTCAGTTTCTGATTTCAATGCGACTCGCCTTATCTGCATCAGAACATTATCGTGTAACTCTGAATCTAAAATGCAACAACGACTGCGAGTCACACAAACTTAACGGTGGAGTTTGGCTTCAAAGAAGCAAGTTCAATGCAAAAAATGTGTCTGCTTCGGGAAACACTTCTTTGCGTGACAAGCTTCCGGACTCCCTTTTTGTCCATTTTTCAAAACTTCGAGTTGTACTGATCTTTTTTTGATGAAAAACAAATCTTTTAGGATTAATGAATGCTTGTGTTACAAGTCGTCAATTTATTATTTAGATTTTAGTACTAGCGCCAAAAAGCGTCTGATTTTGGTACTAGACAATCCTGCAGGCCATGCAAAAATAAAATCTTAAAAAAATGCTAGCTCTTTACGGAGGGTACTTAGGATGTTCGCAAGCGGTGAGTGTTTAAATGAAAGGGTGTTTGTACTGTGCGTAAAAAACCTGGCAATGTCTGTTCAGAAACTGATAGTTTACGTAAACCAGAGTGTGCTGACGCTTTCTGTTGTCCATTTGTCTATTATCCCTACCAAAATTACCCGTCAACATGACAGGCCACCTTCAATTTAAGGACACTTCTGGCAAGTCATTGCAGGTACCCCTGTACTATCTTTTGCAATCAGTATATAAGAAAACTAGCTATTGTAGTCTAAAAATCAGTACTGGCACAATGGTGCACAAGTGCTTTCCATGACCACTTGTGATCTGGTTTAGCTCCTTGCAGGACACATACCAATTAATTCCGTCTCTGCCATGGTTTCGGATGATCAAGAGGGCCTGCGAGCGTTGGGGCTCCGGAAGAGCCTGGGCCGCAGCAACATCTGCCTCCTCGCTGTGGCTTTTTATGAGGTGCCGGTTGAGGTGTTGAGCAAAGTACTTTTCGCAGAAGATACAAAAGTATCGCTTGCCCTCTGTCTGGATTTTGACTCCTGAAACCCATGATACTTGAATAATGAAGTTGGAAACTACATCACAAAAGAAAGGAAAAAGAGGGGTTAGTTTAAAGGTCCTTATAATAATAACAAAATATATTATATATATATACAAGTGCCGACCTTCAACAGGGTCAGGACAGCATCCCCCCAACTATTAGAGAACAATTCCAAAATTCTTTCACAGTAACAAAAACTATGTTCCTTGTTTATAAAAAATAATGACACACCTTTTATTCGCAGTTATAGCAACAACAAAGAAAACTGCCTGAAATGGAAGAGGGGGAAGACCAAATTGAATCAAATCTTATTTTACAAGGTTTGTGGCATAAGCATTACAGAAATTCTTTCTTTTTCATACTACTCTAATCATATATACACACGGACATACAAATAGAACAGAGAGAGAAAGATAATGGTTTATATTACTAAGGCCACAGACCCATATACAAACCAATGGGGGTGAGAGAGAGAGAGAGAGAAAGAGAGAGAGAGAGAGAGAGAGAGAGAGAGAGAGAGAGAGAGATTGAGAGAGAGAGAGAAAGACAGAGAGAAAGAGACGGACAGTGAGAGAGAGAGAGAGAGAAAGATAGATGGGTTCTTTTTCCCAACTATTGGTTTTTTTGGGGGGTACTCCTTTTTTTATGTCAGGTCGATTTGGGGGGTACCCTTGCTTGAGCATCGTCATGTGACCACTGTGAAAGAAATTTTTGATCAGGAAAAAAGTACCACAGAGTCAAGTGGGGTGCCTTTACTGGCCTAATAGGATTGAATGAAATGAAATGGGGATGAATGCCTTAAACATATTGCAGTAGAAGTTTAGGCAACTCTCATTCATCCCATAAACATTCTCAGTCACTGAAGACATGCGTGCATACCTTTGCTTGTATTTTCCTCCGGTGATGTCGGGCTTTTGGTACCTGCATACAGAATGAAAGTAAATTAAAACTTGTGCATGCTTAGTTTGAAATTGAACAGATCATGAACCAGGTACCAAAAATATATACCGGCACGGTTGGCCTAGTGGTAAGGTGTCCGCCCCGTGATTGGGAGGTCGTGGGTTCGAACCCCGGCCGGGTCATACCTAAGACTTTAAAATTGGCAATCTAGTGGCTGCTCCGCCTGGCGTCTGGCATTATGGGGTTAGTGCTAGGACTGGTTGGTCCGGTGTCAGAATAATGAGACTGAGTGAGACATGAAGCCTGTGCTGCGATTTCTGTCTTGTGTGTGGCGCACGTTATATGTCAAAGCAGCACCACCCTGATATGGCCCTTCGTGGTCGGCAAACAAACAAACAAACCAAAAAGATATAAACACCAAAACGCTTTTGTATGACGGCTTACTAGTGCCAGAACCTAAGGTTACCATTTTCACGTGAAAATTAGTAAATAACAGTGTTAATTACTTATTTTCAATTTTGCCTCGTTTTTGGTCACAGTAGTCGGACTTTAAGAGTCCGCACTGAGAGGCTACAACGTCCGTCAAACATCACTCTCACAATATTTCTGAAATATCTTTTAATAGAAGGCCTTATCGAGCAAGTTATCCGACGGGAAGATGCATGTCAGTTTTCTGCAATAGCACTTTCCTTAACGTTGTTTTGGGTAACTTAAAAAAGAATAATCGAGCCCAAAAACTTTTGAATCGAAGCTGCTTTTAGCAGACGGACTTTTGATCAGCTGTGCTCACACACTTTCACATATATCTTTCAATATAATTCCTTATTCGACAAGTTGTCAGGCAGACAGCTGTGCCTCATATTCATTTACACTACAACACTCATACATCTGCTTTGTAGTGTATTACTATTAGTGAAAGACAATTGATCCAAAAATGTTCGAATCGAGAGAGGAAAAATGGCGTGTGGCCGGACGTGTGCTAAAGGTCCGACCACTAGCAGACTGATCTGTTCGGTCTAGGCTAACACACTTTCACAAATGTCTTTCGATAGAATTCGTTATTCAACAAGTTGTCGGACACACAGTTGTATGTCACTGTTATCTACACTGTAACACATGCGTTCAGCTCTTATTGTTAATTTGCATCGGATTAATAGTCTACCAGCCAGCCTTCTATGTCATGTATGAAACCTGGAAATGACCCTGTTCCTGTAAATTTTTATGACGGAAATGTAATCTATAGGGTACGGAGAGTCAAATTAGCTTGGTTGCCTAAAGTTGCACTTTGGGAAATTCTCAGAATCCAAGATGGCCGCCCAACGGTCATCTTGAAGATGGTCAATATGTAACTTTTGATCCAGATGGGCTAAAGAGTCGTGTAATACCTCAATATAGGGTTTTTTGATGTCGGCGAGTTCATTTCTGAGGTTGGTTTGTCAATCCTGTCAACAGAATCCAAGATGGCCGCCAAGATGGCCGTCAAAATATATAAAAACACATTTCTCGCCATATCTGGGTTTCTAAAGCAGCTAGATTCATGATCTTAGTGCTGACCATGTTTCCAAAGGCTGGGAAGCCGTTCTGATATCACCCAGATGCAAGATGGCTGCCAAGATGGCAGGTAAACGTCATTCACGCTCAAATCAATGTCACACAAAAATAAGGAAAACGCCATATTGTTTGTCTTTTGTCTGAAAGAACATGTTAGCATCCAGTTAAAGAGGCAACTTTCAGAAAAGCCGATGGGTCTCGATGGTGGGGATGGACAGAAGGAGAGCAAGCACAAAGAGGAAGGTGAAAGAAGGCGAGCGATCGACGCAGCAGACCGGACGAAGATTGCAGAGGAACTGCAGAAGTACTCGCACCCTCTCATTGTTGAGTCCACTGCAGACCTGTTTACCCCCATAAGTGTTTTGGAGTAATGCTCAGCCCCAAAAATAGTAATCCTGGCACAAAAATAGTAATCATCCAGCATTCGTCGCTAATTACAACGCACATGACAACTGTGTCTGCGAAACGCAATCATGCACATATATCCATCATTCACAAACAAAACACATCAGTCAGTTTTTGTAGTCATCATAATTTCAAAGAAGATCACATCAAAAGCACATGCATCACTGATTCTTTTTCTTTTGCTCGTAGTAGGCCTTTTTCAGTGTGTCAAGCGCTTCTCTACTGTACTTGCGCTTGCCGAATGAGTGAGGGCGAGACTTCACCACTAGAATAAGGCTCTCCAGCGTCTCATCAGACAGACATGATCTCTGGTCAGTCCTGTGCTTTTTCACCCCATTTTGCCATTGAAAAAAAACAATGCCAAACATGTGAATTGATAAAAAAATAAAAAATAAAAATAAAAAAATATTTTTTTTATTTATGAAAATTGTAGTCTTGACACGGATAGCGGAATGGCGTATTTTTTGCAGAAAATCGTAATAAATTACGCCAAAATCGTAAGGGTAAACAGGTCTGCCACTGACCTGTACAACATCGTCAACGGGCAGATCGCGCCAGCAAAAGTAGGCCTAAATGTCCAAGATGCACTCAAGATCGGCAGCACTCAAAGTGAACAGTTCGCCGCTTCGCTTCACAGCACATTCCATGGCCCGATCGAGAGGAAAGTGAAGACCATGCAGGAGATGAAAAAGGTAGTGGTTGTGAAAGACAAGGCCATCTTTGACATTGAAACATTATTCGTACGGCTTCAGATCATTAGGCAACAACGTGGTGTGAAGGCGACAGACATCTTCAAGTACGAACTCAGTCCCGTACCTCCATCTCTCATCGACGAGTTCGGGAGTTTGAGGAAAGGAGACAAGGCTGTGCTCGTCAAGTGTCATGGTGTGCCGGTCAACAACGCACCTGCACCAGACGTGGTGCTGGTCGACTCCTGTACCATGTTGTGTGGCCAGTTGCGGGGACAGCAGGAGATTTTGTCGCGAGTTTCGGCGCTCGACTGAGCCGCTATCCTCCAGCAGCACAGAAACTGGTGTTGTTTGACAGGTACCATGAGAATCAGCCAACTGCGAAGGACCACGAGAGGATGAGGAGGGCAGGGGAAGGATCAAAGGACTTCCGTCTGACACCCACAACCCCCCTCCCACACAGAGAAGCTATCATGAAGAATGCCAACAACAAACGCCTCCTCAGCAACATCCTCTGTGGACATCCTCTGCAGAACAACGTGGAGCTTGTCAGCAGTTTCGATTGTCTTGTCACCCATGAGGAGGCGGATATCACGCTGTGCAGCTACATGCTGAAGGCTGCAGCAGGCGGGGCGGAGACGATCAGGGTGCTGTGTGATGACACTGATGTGTTCGTCCTTCTCGTGTACTTGGCATGGAGGAAGAGGATACAGAAGAGCATCCAGATGGAGAAATGGGACGGCACGGTGCTTGACATTCGCGCAACAGTGGACAAATTGGGGGACAAGTGTGGTCAGCTACTCGGCATGCACGCCTTATCGGGCTGCGACACCGTGTCGTACCCCTGTTACAAGGGCAAGAAGTCGGCGCTCAAGGTGCTTGGAAACAGCGACATCCTAGGCCTGCAAGATGTCCTTGGGGAGCCAGACGTCAGTCATGACCAACTTAAGGCCACTGCCGACTCATTCTTCCTCGCGCTGTACAGTCAGAAGAAGGCCAAGTCCCGCAATGGTGCAAGATCCAGACTGTATCTGGGCAGGAAGAAACCACCACCTTTGAAGAGGCTACCACCAACCGATTGCAACCTGAGGCTGCATGCTCTCCGAGCACATCTGCAGATGATGTTGTGGAAAGCAGCAGACCATAAAGATCCACCAGCCGAGGCTCATGATATCCGCTGCTTCGGATGGGATATCGATGAATCTGGTGCTGTGACACAATCGCTGTCTAATGCGCCGATAGCACCGCAGCAGCTCTCAGATGTCGTGAGCTGTAGTTGCAGCGCCGAGGGGAAAGCGTGCAGCGAGAAGAAGTGCAGTTGCCACAGTGGGAGACTTACGTGCACTGAATACTGTTATTGCGAGGGAGGAGATGGCTGCTGCAGCGCTTACACGAAGCATGAGCCTGTGGTGGAGGAGGAGGAAGAGGAGGAGGAAGAAGAGGAGGAAGAGGAGGAGGAGGAGGAGAAGGAAGAAGAAGAGGAGGAGTTTGTTGAAGACGACCAGTAAGACGAGAAAGAAGCTGACATTGAAGAAGGAGATATGGTTTCAAAGTTTGAATCGTTTGTTTGCTGTAAAGCAAGAGCAGTAGAGTTCTATTTCGGTCGTGGCGTGCCAGCTAAGCTGCTTTTGGACATGGACTTTCCCACATGGACTTGATTGAGGTCCTGAAAGTTGCCTCTTTAACTGGATGCTAACATGTTCTTTCAGACAAAAGACAAACAATATGGCGTTTTCCTTATTTTTGTGTGACATTGATTTGAGCGTGAATGACGTTTACCTGCCATCTTGGCAGCCATCTTGCATCTGGGTGATATCAGAACGGCTTCCCAGCCTTTGGAAACATGATCAGCACTAAGATCATGAATCTAGCTGCTTTAGAAACCCAGATATGGCGAGAAATGTGTTTTTATATATTTTGACGGCCATCTTGGCGGCCATTTTGGATTCTGTTGACAGGATTGACAAACCAACCTCAGAAATGAACTCGCTGACATCAAAAAAACCTATATTGAGGTATTACACGACTCTTTAGCCCATCTGGATCAAAAGTTATATATTGACCATCTTCAAGATGACCGTTGGGCGGCCATCTTGGATTCTGAGAATTTCCCAAAGTGTAACTTTAGGCAACCAAGCTAATTTGACTCTACATACCCTATAGATTACATTTCCGTCATAAAAGTTCACAGGAACAGACATTTCCAGGTACTCTTTTTGGCAAGTAGACTATAAAGAACTATGGGCCAGAAAAGTATTGAATCGAAGGATTTTCGCTCTGGCCGGTGTAACAGTCGCGCATGCATGTGCATTGAACCTCCACAGTCACAAGGCACATGAAAATTAGTAATTAACGCATGAAATTTTTGTTTTGGCGCTAGTAAGCCATCAGGAGGCGAGCCAAAACTGAAAATTAGACATTAACACTTAAAATAGTCATTAACATGTGAAAATGAGTAATTAACACGTTTAATTGAATTTTTGCGTGAAAATTAGTCACTTTCACGGGTTAATTACGAATATATTGTTTTGGCGCTAGTAAGACCTCATACTTTTGGTTAAAAGCCTGTAGTAAAATTGTTCCCTTACCTGGTAAAATATCAGAAGCCCTAATACAGTACGACATTACAAGTGCATCGTGCATTCTAATCAAATTCGCAATTGGCCCAGAGAGTCACCGGAAAGGCAAATGCTTGCAACGAAATTCACGATTGGCAAAGCAAGTCACGTGGACAACCTCAATCAGTCATAACAGACTGGTTCGCAACCATTGGTACTCGGCTACTTGTGCTATGTTCATTGTTGATTGTCGAGCGATGATTGAACATTTTGCATGCCTGTCATTTTGTGTTTGAACGTAGCGTAGAGTTTAGCGTAGCAATTACAGCAAAATCGTAGCATTCTACGCCAAAATTGTAGCAGTTGGCAGCTCTGTGGGTAGTACATGTTTCTCCACATCAAATCTGCCTGAAGGGTTTTTGAGATCCAATTTGCCAAAGAAAACGGCTCCTTACATAGTACACCATTATCTTTAATGTGAAAGTAACAATAAACTGACTTACACTCAGATGTCTCAGACGCTGGGTCGGGGGAAGAGGTAACACTTGCTCCTTCGGGGTCTTCAGCACTTGTCTGGGCTCCTGTGAGGATACAGACATTAAATTCAATAAATTCTGCTCTTCAAAGAGAACCAGATTTGTGGTTTGGACATGCAGGCATGATAGTTGGCCTGGCCTGGTTATATTTCTGCCGGGTCTGTTATCATTTGCTAACAGTCAGCATTTTATAAATAACTTATACTAAATACATTACATTTCAGACGCTCCTTTAATTTCAGACACTCATTTGAGATGCATGAAATGAAAACCCTGTTATACAAATAATTACAAACTAATTGCAAAGTGCTTTCAAATCATTTGTGCATTGCCTGTGCTTTATGTGTAGCAACACAGTTCTTATTTGATGAGAACGAGTACGTTACACTCAGCCGAAGACAAGGCGTAGAACACAGTCAAGATATGGGATCAATAAAGCCCCTCTGACATAGAAATGGAAAAACTTGCTAAATGAAGATATCTGCTTTGATGCAGTTGTTTTCTGATGGGAGCCGCCGTACATGTTTCTTGATCATGTACACGTCTGCACTCTTGGGGCCCAACAGCTCAGATGGCAGGTCTTACCCAATCAGCAGCATTGCGTCTCTTGGCCATGCTTGATAAGCTTGCCTCTATGTTTTTGGCATGAGTTATTTCCAAAAAAAAGTAAGTCCCTGCAGGCAATATAATCAGCTGTGCAGACAATGCCCTGTACCAGAGACTGTTGAGTACATGCCTGGTTGTCTGTGTGTGTTTTAGCTACCAGGGTAAGGCATCGAGTATGTGGGGGAGCAGTAGTAATTCTCTTGAAAAAGGATACTCTCTTTCCGCCAAATTTTTCTTTCCTTCTTCCGCAGCAAAACTTGAAAACAAAAGTGCAAATGTTTCAGAATCTCTCATCAAAGAAAAAATTATTTTGGATTGAGGAAACAGACCAGTACACTGTACCTTCATCATCTGCTTAGAATACTGATGCTCTCATGAGACATAAGATGGTAAACATGTCTCTGTGCCACTACAACACACGAAGTGAAACAAGAAACAGATGGAGAAATATGTGGCCATGATGGCAACCACTAACAATTCAGTTTTTGTTTCCCAATCCATTAACAACCCAAACTTTGGTTCTGCCTCCCATTACCTTGCAGAATTCCCTCCTAGATTGCAAGGTAGCTGCTTGTTTTGTGGGGCATAGGACCTACCTGTCACGTTGGTAGAGTCTTCGGTGCAATCATCCAAAAAGTCGAAGTTGTGGACATCTTCAACTGTATCATCAGAATCATCATCTGAAAACAGAAATAAAAGTCAGATATCTAAATTTAAAGCACAATCTCCCCTCAAGGAGGTAGGTCTGTTAAGTTAAAAGACGTCACATGACTTTTGACATAATTATGGTCAAGTGCCGCTAATCAAGTTACTTTTAGAAACAGGATTTTCCGGTTAAACCTTAAACAGTTTTTAAAAACAAGATTTTTGGCGAGTACCGGAAAGGTGTTAGCCCTGCAATGAGTCACAAAGACCCTTGACAAAAAGAGGGACATAGGAAAACATAAAATAACATGGAAGAAAGCTTAACCTACACACTTGCAAAAGCATTCAATAAAATTAATTGCCATTTTCAAATCCCTTGAACGGCTATTTGGCACGCGTAAACCACTCATCAGTTATCGTAGTTAATTCAACCCCCCAGCCATCGCGACTCTGTGTGACCCATTTTATTCATACAGCCATCTGCAATTATTGTGTACCTCTGAATCTAAAATACAACAAAGGACTTGGAGTGACACAAACTGACTGAGCGGCGGCAGTTGACTTTAAAGAAACTAGCGATGTGCATAAAATGTGTCTGCTTTGGCAGTGGTAAGATGAAGCTCATGAGATGTGATTTTATCCCTGTCGCTGCAGTACCTATTTAAGCACAACACTAATTCTACTCAGACACAGCAACAAACAGTTTCAATTGTTTGGAAATCTCAGTCGACATTTTTTCCAGAAAGGGAAAATTACATTGTTTTTTGGTAGCATACTTCTCTGCCATCAAGTCAAAAGATAAATTTCTTTTCAGGTGAGTCAACCCATTTTGAGGATGCCCTTTCACACAGTGAGATTATATTAGTGCTGTGCATTTAACTTAAACTTTCTGTAACTGACATTTTGAGGTGAGACCAGCTGCCTTCCCTAGTTCATAGACAATGCATATCACTTGAGAGAGAATGTTGCTTGCGTGTCTTTGTAAAGGGATGTGCATACAAGTGTTCCCTTCTTTAGCCATACAATAGGTAAAGAGATCAATAACTGAATAAGGCACATGGGTCCAAATTGGGGAAAACAGTAGCACCTTACAGTCCTGAAAGTACTATATATGGTAGATATCCAATTATTCAAGCAAAACAAAACACACACAGAAACTAGTTTCTTTGAAAAAAATAGACAAGAAATATTGTGTGCTATTGCCATACTGAAATTCCCACTTAAATCGCAGGGTAGCTGCCTGCTTAGCTGTGCATATAGGACCTACCTGTCACGTTGAGAGGGACTTTGTTGTCATCATCAGAAACGTCAGAGCATTCAAATTGAGCATCGAGTTCAGAATCAGCATCTGGAAACAGAATCAAGTTAGAAATATTGATTTAAAGTACAATCCCCCCTCAAAAAATAGTCGTTGCGCACTACCTCAGATACAGTTGGTTTTTTTTCCATGTGGGTCAAGCTAATTCCCCGACATGCATACCGGTACATGCACATAATCAACAGCCAGGCTGATATGGTAAGTTGCATTGTTTTCAGAAGTTACTTCTTTTTAGATTTACTAGTTACCCCAAATAAACCATTTTGCAGAGAGCATCCAGGCTCTACTTTTAGAATGTGATCAAGTTGAGTTATCATTCTTTCAAACAAGCATCTGTCAATGTCTGTGATAGTGAGGTAAACACTTGTTTCCACAACCATCGCTAGCATAATACGCAACATACTCTTCATTTTGAAATGGTGTGACATTATGCGGCTTTTGCTCTCAGGACATCTGAAATAACCCCATTTTTAACTTTTCATGAACATAACCCCCCCCTCCCCCCCCTGTGATGCCAACTTTTGCAAAAGGGGGAAGGGGGGGGGGGAGGGGGAGATGGGGTCAACCAAATTAGGGTCATGATAGCAGATTATTAAACCCTTGAAATTTGAAAACTCTAGCTTCAAAGACGCCTGATATAATGTTTTATGAATTAAAATTAACCCCAGTGTCCTCAAAACTTGACGAGGGCCAATCAATCTTAGGTCAAGGTGGGATATAATCAAACCCTACAAGTGTGGACAGTTTTAAAAGTATAACTTTAAAACCATCTGAGATAACCTCAACGTGTAATTTCTATAACCCCGCTGTGGCCCCAATATTTGACGAGATTTAACTCATTGTCTTTCAGGCAGGGATATATCCGTACCCACTCATATGGCTCTATATGACCAGGTACGGATATATATCCGCTCAGGCTGGTCTCGGCTAAAAAAATAATTTGTCAACATAGGTGGGTAGAAAGTGAGGTCATTACTGAAAATCAAACCCTTTTTGTTCACGGCCGGCCGAACAGACACAGGTTATTCAGGCAGGCGAGTCAAAAGTGAACATGCAAACAATTTTGACTTAGCAAATCGCACATATAATTATAATGGAAACACGCGTTCTTTCATACTACTGTTGCAATGGGTTTTGACGCTGCCGCCACCTCGCCGCAACCATCGCATTGCGTTATGGAAACACGCCTTTAGGCAACCAAGATACTTATACAAAAATTTCTTTAACCGAGTGTAAACATATTATCATCATTAAGGCGACGATGTAAAACAAATGATTCTGAATCTTGACTGATTTTCTGTCAATTCATGACTGTTGGGTGTAGGTCACACAAAAATTGAAAAACTTATCCTGTGTAGTGTGTATGTTCTTCCTGAAACTGGAAGGGTAATTGTTAACGTGTTAAATTCATTATTCAGATCAAATTCATACATTGATTTAAGCCCCCAAATTTGCAGAACCTGCATAGTAAGCATGTAAAAAGGCATATCAGATCCCTTTGCCTTTGCATGGTGTCACGGAATGAACTGTACCGATGAATGCTCGGAATGCATTTTGTTCACATATATACATCAATATATATATATATATGAAGTCTTATATCGCGCGCGTATCTCCAGACTCGGACTCAAGGCGCAGGGATCTATTTATGCCGTGTGAGATGGAATTTTTTACACAATACATCACGCATTCACATCGACCAGCAGATCGCAGCCATTTCGGCGCATATCCTACTTTTCACGGCCTGTTATTCCAAGTCATTTCATACTCACAAGGAGGCGGACAGCGGAGGGGGGGGGGGGGGGAGGCGGGTGATTGTGGTGGGCATTACCCTGGCAGATATGTTGAATGCCACAAAAATAACAGCCGCTCAGCTCGGCGGCTGTGTCGGCGTATCAGTTGTTGGGACTTTCGGTTCAGCCGGAAGACAGTGAATCAACTGAGTCAACTGAGCTATAGTTACGTATAGACTACATAACTGATTTGCCTTGCGAGTAACCAAATACTGCAGCAGTTTGTCTAGCAGGTTTTAAAAAAAAACCAGGAATCTGCATATGTTTATTTTGCTTTAAATACGTGTGATTGTAGAACAGAATACGCAAACGGTGCTTACAACTAAATATAAGCTCTAGGATCAGTGTCCACTGATACAAACTGGCGCTAAATATAAAAACACAAACTCAAAATCTTTCAGTTTTGGGTCCTGGAGTTTTATTGTTCTGCAAACCATACAGTCTCAACAGTTGGTTGTCAGTTTTGGTTTGGTTGCCCAGATATGCGCAAAAGATTTGCTGACTACTAAGTAGGTTAAAACTGTACATTATGTAGGTCACCTACATCGGCTAATTAGGTCATAATTTATAGTAAAGCCGTCGGGACAGCCAGTCGCTCTGCGCTATATAAACAATACGGCTTGCAGCCTCCCTTTGTCCCAAATAGAAACTTATTCTGGGGACACAAATAGAAACTTAGCCTCCCTTTCTGCTATCGTTGCTCGTCACATTTGACAGTTCCACAACAGACGAGGGAAATCCACAACAGACGAGGGAAAACTCTAGTGGTAGGCTAGGCTACCTCTTATAGCAGCAGAGGTTCATAGGTCATGTTTACGACCATAATTATTTGAGCGGCG
Organism: Littorina saxatilis; assembly: GCF_037325665.1. NCBI lineage: Eukaryota > Metazoa > Mollusca > Gastropoda > Littorinimorpha > Littorinidae > Littorina > Littorina saxatilis. Next base: position 53,552,236 of record NC_090250.1, on the reverse strand, counting down.
GTCACTGACGTGTTTTTGTTTGTTTATTGTTCTTATTTTAGTTTTTTAAGGCTGTTGTCATATGTTGTTTGGTTGTTTTAAGAGCAGATGAACTTGTGACCACACTTTTCCATCCATTGTTTAATTGTATGCACAATAACGATGATCTTATGTCTAGTTATGTCTTATCCCTGTAAATTGAATCTCAAATCAAGTGCCGAAGTAATCACTACTGCTGATTGTGGCAATAATGGAAAGACAAGACAAGACAAACGGCGATCCTGATCGTTAAGTAACGGCCTTGTGACTGGATTATAAAGTTTTAAATGAAATGACACTTTAATTTGGTTCGAAATTTGGTGCAATACTTGATGGCTAAGCCAATTACGTCATTTCGAATTTTAAAGTACCGTAACCAAGTGCAGCCGCGGAAGCTTTTTCTCGATAACTTCATGTCAAAATATTGCGGACCATTATCATTAAAAAAAAAATGGACAGGATTTTTATTTTATTTTACTTTGTACATATTTGTCACATTAATTCAGCTAAGATTGTAATTGACACATTTTAAGCATTGTCGGTCCCGTCTTTCTAGCGCGGCGAACAAAACTTCTAATCGCGTAAGGCAAAATAAAATGTGTGTGTGTGGGGGGGGGGGGGGTGCTAAAGTTATGAGGAAAGAATAGAACTAACAAGTTTCACACTAACACAGCAGGCTACCATAACTAAATCCAACAACAAACAAAGAATGCCAACGTTTCAAAACTCAGAATAATAAACACACCAGAAAATAAGATGCTGGAACGTTTGTTATTGACGTTACAGTCACAAAAAT